>NW_022196906.1:50094020-50094735 GCF_008632895.1 Mastomys coucha | reverse complement strand
GAATGTGGGTTGTTCTTCCTGTATTCCAGACTTCTGCACTAATAACCATTTATCAGAGAGTGCATACATTCACTTCTTACACAAAGTAAAATTTGAGATTTAGATGCATAATGAACCCATTACAAAAGATTACTTTTGTGAGATGTATAGAATATATTGTCAAAGTAGTGTAAGTGTGGGTTACCTAAAGAAGAAAACTAGGGTCTGGGGAGATGGCTGAGAGAGTAAGTGTTGTATAAACCCAAGGATCTGAGTTAGCATTGTCAGCATCCATATAGAAAATCAGACTTGGCTGCATGCGTTTGTAATCCCAGTGCTGGGAAGCAGAGACAGAGGGTCCCTGGTTCCTGCTGGCCGGCCCATGTATCCAGTCAGTGAGCTCCAGCCCCAGTGAGAGATCCTGCATCAAAAAATATGATGGGGTGAGCTGGGGAGATGGCTTAGTGGATAAGAGCATGTCTTATTTACTATTCTATTGCTGTGAACATACAACATGACTGAGGCAACCTATAAAATAAGTCGCTAGTTGGGAACTTGCTTATATTTTCAAAGGGTGAATCTATCCATGACTGTCATGGTAGCAGATAGGCAGGCGTGGTGCTGGAGCAGTAGCATAGAACTTTCATGAGATCTCCACAAAGAGGAGACAGAGAGATAGAGAGAAACAGAGGGGGGGGAGAGAGAGAGAGAGAGAGACAGAGAGAGAGAGAGAGAG
>NW_022196906.1:50085488-50091579 GCF_008632895.1 Mastomys coucha | reverse complement strand
AAAAAAAAAAAAAAAAAAGAAACTGCAAAGCCTACTGCCACCTACACTTCCCTCAAAGCCATACCAAACAGTCCACCAATTAGGAAAAAAACATTCAAATATGTTAGCTGGGGGGGCCATTCTTATTCAAAGCACCACAGAGTGCTTTCTTTTCAAACACAAGGGCCTGAATTTGAATCCCTAGCACCTTGGCATGGCTAGGTGTAGGTGTAATCCCAGTATTGGTAGGCAAAGAGAGGCATCTGGTTAGTTATCCTAGCTGAAACAGTGAGATTCTAGGTTAGCAAGATACTTAATTTGTATTTATATGTATACATGTATTTGTATACTCACACTTGCATGTGCACATACATACTAACATTAAAGAAGAAACCTAGAGTGTAATAATGGTAATGTGGTCAGAGAGCATAGATGATATATTCATCCAAGCAAAGTTGGTTTTAAAATGCTTCCATCCTATTCAGTGAATTTAGTATTTGTCTTTGGAAGTACAAAGGGACATTTTGTCTAGTAGGAGATGCAGTAATCAGTTTTCTTGCTTTCCTCATCGCTGTCTTGCCTAGCCAGGAGACACTGCTAAGCTAAAGCTGCAATTTCTTTGGATATATCTTGCCGCCTGTCTCATTTGACTTTGTACGGCACATAAGAAATGATGGTAAAATTTTAAGCATTAACTACTTAAAAAAGAAAACTTTTTTTGAGCAAGGAGATTCATTTTTATTTGATCTGCTCTCTCCTATTTAAAAAGTTTTTTAATTGGAATACAATTACATCACTGTCTCCCTCACTTTCTTTCCCCCACCCCCTTCTGTGACCCCCCTCTCGAGTTGATAGCTTCCTTTTCTTTATTATTGTTACTTGTGTGTGTATGTGTGTGAGTGTGCATATAGTTACGTGTGTGTTTGTGTATGGTTTCAGGGCTGACCACTCTGCATTAGGACAACCAATAAAGGGACTGACTCATCCTGGGGGAGAGGATAACTCTCCTTCTCCAACAGTCTTTTGTTGCCTGTAGCTCCTTGTCTAGGGGTGGTGGGATTACTACTATGTTAACATACCCATCTTTACTGCCATTGTTGCAGTTAATGCATCCGTTTCTAGGAGAGATTGTTTGATAGCATAATTCCTAGCATTCTGGCTCCTACAGTCTTTCTGCCTCCTCTTTTTCCATGTTCCTTTAGCCATAGATACAGGAGCTATGATCTAGATGTATCTCTTGAGGCTGTCCTCTCAATGATCTTTTGACCTCTGCATTGGTCCACGTACAGTTGTTTTTTTGTTGTTTGTTTGTTTGTTCTGTTTTGTTTGAGATGCTCTTCCTTTGCTGTAAAGAAAGGCTTCTTTGATGAGGCTTATATATTGACATAGTGATAAGATTCAGAACAATGCTTCTCAACCTGTGAGTCATAATCCCTTTGCGGCTCTTATATCAAATGTTCTGCATCTCATGTATTTACATTATAATTCATAAAGTAGAAAAATTACAGTTATGATGTAGCAATGAAGCAATTTTATTGTTAGGGGTCACCACAGCATGAAGATCTGTATTAAAGGTTTGGAGCATTAGGAAGGTCGAGAACCACTAGTTGAGAGTCTAATACTTTTAGGCTCATATCAAAACGTAGAGAGAGGACTTTTAAGAAGGATATATTTCCTGCCCTGGTAATCTATATAATATAGCCAATTATTTCTAATAATGCTGATTTTTCACTAGTAGATAAAATTCTTAAAAAATGAAAGGCAAAAGAAAAAAGCAGAAAAATCAAGTTTTGATACATGAGAAGGTTTAACAGGGATAGATAATTGGGGATTTATCTACAAGTAGTTCATAAGAACTGGCTGATTTCCAAGATCACTAACCATATTTTGAAGTCTTCTATTATGAAGAGCTTCATTTGGGGTAAAGGGCATAACTCTCCTCAGACAGAATGTTTACATTTATTTTCTGCACACTGTTATTCTTTTTGAAATTCTTCTGAGATATAAACTGACAAAAGCAGTTTCTACTAAACTTACTAATCTTGTATGGTATGGTTCAGTGTTGTTTTGGATACTTTTATGTACATTCTCATGCAGAAACAACAAGGATCATGGAATAGTAACAACAGTGCATTGGTTTTTGCCTCTGTGCACATGCTTTATTTTTGAACCAGTAATAAAGTCTTTGTTTCTTTGGGCAAGTGTAGCTTAACTAGTTAAATTCTCCTAGAATGTCAGCAGTTGCAGGAAGTGCTGTACACCGACGTCTATGCATTTTAGACTGTTCGTTTTTGTTGTTGCTGTTAATGCATCAGATGGGCTATCTCTTTCTCAGAGTCCTACTTATTCCCTGCCCCCTTATTTACATAGTCTTTTAAAAATGAGAATTGTGATCTTTCCTAGGGTTTAGTCTTTAAGATTTCAACATTTGGGGTTTTAATTCCTCAGGAATGTGATATTCAAGATTGCATCTTTCAGAAGTAGGGTCAGTGTTAAGAAGTGACATCTTAAGACTATTTATTAATTCTTCCTTATTGATAAAAATAGAACAGCTCCCCCACCTTTCTTTTAAACTTTTTTAAACTTTTATTGCATTATGATGAGAAAAGGTACATGATTTCAATTTATCTGAATTTGTTAACATTTAAAAACATATTTTAATTAAATAGAATTGAATCACATTCTTGTTTCCCTTTTGTACCACAGCTCCTCCCAGAGACCCCCCTCAATATCTACAATATCTTTTTTGTCATATTCCTTAAAATTAAATTACAGATAAGCTAATTAATAGTCATCACCTTATTGTTCCTTTTGTGTGTGTTTATAGTAATAACATCAAAATCTATTTAATTTTTAGTATATAATGCAATACTTTTAGCTATAGTCTTCTTGCTTTACAGTAGAACACACACACACACACACACACATTTGTACATTTTGTCCTATACTCTATCCATTTCTGCTTCTTGTCCATGGTAACCTTGATTCTGTTTCTGTGTATTGTGCTAGTTTTCCCCTCTCCAATATACTGCGTTCTCTTTTCATTTAGCTTATTTTGCTTAGCACGATGCCTTTTAGGGTATTCCATGTTTTTGTGAACTTAGTGTTTTTAGTGGTTAGAACTTGCAGTGCATGCTTATGAACACTTTTACTTTCACATAATAATATTCTAGTTTATAGTGGTTCTTATAATAATGATAATTTAAATTCTTCCTCATATATAGCTTTGTTTTAATACATAATAGCACATAGGAAGTAGCAGGAGAGATGGCTCAGTGATTAAGAGAATTGGCTGCTCTTCCAGAGGACCTGGGTTCATTTCCCAAAATCTCTATGGTGGCTAATAACTGTAACTCCAGTTCCAGGTATTCCAGGGTCCTCTTTGGTCCTCTGTGAATACCAGTCACACCTGTGATGTACAGACATGCATCCAGGCAAAACACTCATACATCCATCATAATAAATAAAAAATAATAATCTTTTGTACGGAACACACAAGTATACTTAATAGAATAAAATGTTGATTTTTTTTAAAAAAATAACCCTGTTAACTGCTAAATCTATTAATAAGAATAAGAATGTCCTTTTGCTTTTAATTCTTTGAGATATTGTACTTGTCTTATGTGCAGATGTGCATTTGACTAATATTACTTTCTTTGTAAAGACTTGGATCGTTTGTGTGTGCGTGCGTTTTTGAAATTTCTGACAGCAGGTCTATTTAAATCCAATTTTCTAGGAAAATAAAATGTGTAACTAAGGCCAATTCTCCCCTTGAAGACGGAGTCTAGCTGAATTGTAGTAAATTTTCAGAAAGCTTTAGAGTAGTGAAAGATTCTTATGAACTAAGCAGTTATAGGGAGCTTGAACCAGAAAATGGGTAATTCTGGATGGAGAAGCTCAGGAGAACATTTCAGAATAATTTATTTGTTAAAGAAGATATTGTGGTAGATATTAGAAATAAGAATGTGAATAATAATAATAAAAACAATACATATGGGATGGAGACTGAGGTATATGTAATAGGAACTTTTTAGAATTAAAAAGGATAGGGCTGGTGAGTTGGCTCAGAAGGCATGGTACTTGCTGCCCAAGCCTGGCAACCCAAGTTTGATTTCCTGGAACTCATGTAAAGGTGGAGGTAGAAGGATGAAGAAAAGTTCCTCAGTCCAATAAGAAGTACATGTTAGAAATCTAAACAAAAGTTGTATTTAATGGTGTAAAGCTGAAAGCTTTCCTCTCTAAGGAATCAGAAAGTTATGGCTCCTCTGGTCACTTGTACTCAGTGTTATATTAGAGGCGCTGGTTACCAGGAGGGAGGCTGAGGTGGGGCCCAGGAGGGTGCACCAAGGAACTTTCAGATTAGTATTGTATGCTTTGTCAAGTGTGATGGTTGTATGGTCTTTGCAGTGACTTTTATGCTTGTGTGTTTGATATTGGTTACACGACTTTTTCTTTTTAACAATTTATATGTATTATTTATGTACTTTTGTGTATAGAAACTACACAATAAAATTAAAATAATTGCTAGTGAATAAGACCTTGAATAGATGCATTAGTGCCATTTCTTGATATTTAAGCTCTGGATTCAAATTATGTTACCTTATCTTACCAACAGAATGAAAAACAAGCAACAATTTGAAAAGAGTTAGATCAGTGTACTATATGTCTTCTTTATTGAGTGTAAATGTAAAACTTAGTAATGTGAAAGCTCTTTGCTTTGATAATTTTTCCTAAAGCTCTCCCCTTCCCCCAGAATTTTTTTCACATAATTCTTTTCACAAAACAGTTAAAAATGTTTTGTTATTTAAATTAGGAGGTGTTAATGATGCTGGATTACTATGTGAGAGATTTCAAAGCATTGATTGACTGGATTCAACTTCAGGAAAAGTTAGAGAAGACAGATGCTCAAAGCAGGTAATGAACTCTGGTTATTTGTAGTAACCCTAGTTTTAGTAGCAAGCTTTGAAATTGACAGTAGATTTGAAACTTGTAACAATCTCATATTTTTCATTTGGTTCAGTAATAAATATTTATTATTAATGCCCTTGCCAGTGCAAGTCTTACCATTTAGTACAGAAATTAAATTGCTGCATATGACATATGGATTTTGTTATCTAATAGTATAACAAAATGGAACTTATACATAATGCTGTATATGGATGATAAGGTTTTTGAAGGGTGGAAAATTGGCCTTGAAGACAAAGACAACTGATCAAGCAGTTAGTAAGTATAGGGAATAATTAAAGTAAACATAGTCCTTGGGAAGGTATATTTTCTCATCACAGTAGGCAGTGAGGAAATTGATTGTTTTTTAGTTTCTCTAGATACATTTACTTGCTACTAGAATGCTATATCAAGATTCCATTTGTTATAACTTTAGAAATATAGAAAACCTAATTATGTGCTGATTACTATACTATAATAAACTATTTAGTAGTTTCTTCATATCACTTCAGGTTATTATATTTCATATCATAGGCTAAAGGTACTTTAAGCACATGAGAATACTTGAGACTCATTTATTCTTTGAGTCAAATTAAAAAAAATATATTCTAACTACACAAATTCCTTAAAATTTACTGGTAACAAAATAGGAAACGCAAGGAGAGAAATGTGCATCAAATTCTTATCATTATTGTTTATAAGCTGTTCAAAATTATTGTGATACTGTTTATTCTAGCATTCAGCAGCTTTCTTAGCCTCCTACAGTAAATTACCAGTTGGATAGGACAGAATATGAGTTATGTTCAAGTACCAATATTTTGTGTGTGTGTGTGTCTGTGTGTATGTTGTCTCGTTGCATGCAAGTATTTGTGCATGTGCATTTCTGTGTGTATATATAGAGGCTAGAAGTTGGTATTGGGTATCTTACTTTATCACTTTCTACCATATTTTTTGAGAAAGGTCTCTCATTGAACCTGGAGCTTATCAGGCTTAGATAGAGTGGCTTGTCAGAAAGCACGGGGATCTGCCTGTCTGTTCCTTCCTGTCTGGGATTATAGATCCACTGTACCTGGCTTTTACAGGGATACTGGGGATCCAGATTCAGGTCTTCATACTTGTGTGACAATCACTTTACCCACTGAGTCATTTTGTCAGCACTCAGTGCATT
>NW_022196906.1:50066513-50085478 GCF_008632895.1 Mastomys coucha | reverse complement strand
CATGTAACAGTCCTTGTTGTCCTGGAACTTGCTTTGTAGACCAGGCTGGCCTCAAATTAGATCTGCTTGTTTATGTCTTTCCAGTGCTGAGATTAAAGGTGTACACTGCACCACCATGCCAGGTACACACTTTGGCATTTACATGAACTCATTACCATCATGTCTTCTCTTTGCCTCATGAAGCAGCTCCAACATATGGAAAACAACCTTAAATTTCCTGTTGATAGCATTAGTCTTTATTAGCGTATTCTTCAAGTCATGCTTGACTTGGGGTTTAAAGATGAGGATTGAATATATATACATATCTGTATGTATTAAAATACTGATAAGCATTTATATAGCTATATTTTAAATAAAGGCTTTGAGATAAAATTAAAAACTACCGAAGAATATTTTGACTCACTGGATTTAACAAGAATAAGCCTATATGGAAATTTAAAATGTAAAACATTCTTATAACAACACTAATAATGCATCTATAGCCATATGTCATGATAATCATGATAATAGCAGCAATATACTTTCTTAAATCATTTGGAAAGTGACACAAATTCTAATAGAAACAGTGAGCCAAGCATACCAATATGTAAACTTCCAAAGAAAAATTTCAAATGACAATAACATGTTATTCTTACCAGTTATACTAATAAAATTACACAATTAAAAACAGAAAACAAAGACCATATAACCATTTTGCTGCTTTTTTTTTTTTAAGTAAAAGATACAAATGTTGGCAAAGTTGAATGGAAATGAACTCCTTCCTCTGGTGGGGCTATAACTTATTTTAGAAAGGTGATTTGATTATAACTTATTTAAATTTTTGGATTTTTTTTGTTTGTTTGGTTTTTCGAGACAGGGTTTCTCTGTGTAGCCCTGGCTGTCCTGGAACTCACTCTGTAGACCAGGCTGGCCTCAAACTCAGAAATCCATCTGCCTCTGCCTCCCAAATGCTGGGATTAAAGGCATGTGCCACCACGCCTGGCAAATCTTTGTGTTTTTGAATACTATTTTATCTGAATCTTGTTGTTTTCTATCAGTACTCAGATTAATATGACTTTGTTTTTGTTTTTATGTTTTTAATGAGGGGTTAAAATATCTAATGACTATATTACATGGAAAGTA
The DNA here is from genome assembly GCF_008632895.1 of Mastomys coucha. Classification (NCBI taxonomy): domain Eukaryota; kingdom Metazoa; phylum Chordata; class Mammalia; order Rodentia; family Muridae; genus Mastomys; species Mastomys coucha. The sequence goes on along the minus strand of NW_022196906.1, from coordinate 50,084,356 downwards.
AGTTATAGAGAGACTGGCTGGAATGATTGGCTTTGAATACAGGATGTTGCTTAAAAATATTTACATAGGATATATATCCTGTCAGCTGATTGTGGGGCAGAGAATAAAGAGGAAGAGAAAGTCATTTAATCCATGTAGCTTCTCCAGTAAAGAGCGATGGTGTCTTTGTGTTTCTACTCTATGGTGATTAAGAGGTAGAGAAGGAAATTTCATACATTATGTGCTCTTAACCCTCACTATTTCCTTTGTTTTGATTTTTTTTCCATAAACCTAGTTATCTGGAAAATCAGACAGATTAACCTGAATTAGTAGTATTGTTTTAATTTACTTTTCTGAGCATATGGAGAAGCTTGTAGATTGAAACAGGTTTATCTCAGTTGGGTATGGTGATGCATAGTTTTAATTTCAGTACTTAAGAGGTAGAGGCAGGAGGATCCCTTGAGTTCCAGGCCAGCCTGATCTACATAGCAAGTTTCTGGCCAGCCAGACCTGCATAATGTACCCTGTTACAAACAAGCAGTGAGTCTTATGTCTTCTGTAACCTCAGGATCTTTTTGAGGGAAATAGTGGCTGTTGCTTCTTTGTGTGGAAAATTCTGTACCATAAACCATCAAAGATTGCTTGCTTGTTAGTGTGGTACCTTTCTGGTAAGCAAGATTGCATGCAGCAGGTAGGATTTGACCATATTTTTACTTATTAACAACCAAAAGCAAAGATTAGTTTATTTCTCCTTTTTCTGTTAAAGTTATCTACTATATGTTCTAAATTGTCAGACCAACCTCACTGGCATGGGAAGTAAAGAAGATGTCTCCAGGACGTCATGTGATTCAAAGCCCATCAGCAGATAGAATGAATGTAACATCAACTGCAAGAAGAAGCTTAAACTTTGGGTGAGAAGAAAATGCTCATAATATTATAAAACCAGTACTTCAAGAGAGAAATAAAAATTCATAGGTATCAACTTTATGTATAAAAAACCATCTAACATTTCCAGGAAGTTCTCAGCAATTTCTGCTCAGACCTCAACACACTCATGCACAAACACAAATACAAAGGAACAGTTGACTGGCTGTGCTCAGTTCTAAATGGAACATCTGTAACAATGTCCTCCACCATTAAGGCTCAGGAACTACCACAGAAGAGAGGGCAGAGAAGACTATTGGGAGGAGTGCTAGAAAATTCTTCCCTTCAGGACATGACAGGGCTACTGCATTCATGAGTGCAGAGCTGTTGTGCTTGCCTACACAGACCTGAAGATCAAGACAGCCAAATGCCAGCATGGGATTCTTTTTAATTTACATTTTTTTCCTCAATTATTATTTTATGTTATTTATTTAGTTGAGAATTTCTTGCAATAAATTTTAATTCTTTCCTTTCCCTCAGTTATTCTTAGATTCTCCCTCCCCCACCCATATAGCTTCTTAAAGCCAAAACAAACAGAAAAACCACACACACAAACACACGCACACACACACACACACACACACACACACACACAGCTACAACATGGGAGTCAATTTATGTTGGCCAACTACTTCTAAGTCCTGCCCCTAGTGTGGTTAATATACCTAGTAACATTGCACTAAAGGAAAACTTTTCCCCCCTCGCTCAGAAGTTATCAATTGCAAATAATTTATTGCCTAGATATGGTACTTTGTGCCCACTTCCCTTCTGTCATGTTGGGATTTTGTCTGGCTTGAATTTGTACAGATCTTAGCATGTTGTCACAGTCTATGAATTTATATATGCATCAGTAATGTTGTGTTGGAAAATGCTGTTTCCTTGAACTTACCTGATACCTCAGGCTCTTACAACTGTCTTCTTCCTTTTCTGCATAGATATCTGAGCTTTGAGGGCAGGGGTTGTTGGTGCCAGAGTCACTCTGCACATTGTCTAGAGGTGGACCTCTATATTGCTTACCATCTCCTTCAAGAAGCAGCCTCTCTGATGAGGGTTGAGTGGTGCACTGACATGAGTGTACCTGTGTGTCATTAGGAGTCACCTTACTGTGTTCATTGGGCACCCTCCCCAAGGGGAGTAGAAGACCCTTTTGCTGAACATACTACATATTTATGCCACTGAACATGGAGAAATAAAGCTGGTGCTCAACTTGAAGCTTTACTCTAATGACTAGCATTTATAGTGCTAGGACTGTCCATGCCACAACTTGAAAGCAGTGCTTCTCAACCTTCCTCATTCTGTAATCATTTAGTATAGTTCTTCATGTTATGGTGCTCCCCAAACATAAAATTATTTTTGTTACTTCATAACTAATTTTGCTACAGTTATAAATCATAGTATAAATATCTGTTGTGTTTTCTAATGGCCTGAGCTACCCCTGTGAAAGGGTTATTGGACTCCTACAGGAGTTTCGACCTAGAGGTTGAGAACCGCTGTTGCTCTAGGCTGTATCATATTGACAACAGAAGTTAACTCAGAGTATCTCAGTTCGTATTTCTTTGAAGTTGTTGAGGCTTGCTCTGATAGCTCAAACTTGCTTTTGAGTCTTCCTGATACATTTTTTTAAATTTTCAGTTAGAATATTGTTCAAGACTGCCTATGTAGTTCTTCTATGTTTATTTCTTGTTACTGATATTCTTTACATGTTATTATTTTTAAGAAAGTTAAATTTATTCTCAGTTGGGCGGTGGTGGCGCATGCCTTTAATCCTAGCACTTGGGAAGCAGAGGCAGGCGGATTTCTTTTTTTTTTTCTTATGTCAGATTTTATTTCATCCTACAGAAATAAGGACAGTTTTATGAATGCCTTACAAAGTTCTTTCATTATTCTTAAATGTTAGGAATCATAATAATGTACTTTTAAATAGTAAACTGACAAACAGGGGAAGTCAATGAAATGAACTATTATTCAGCAATAAAAAAAAAAAACCACTGTGATTGGCAACATCATTATGCTATGTGCAAAATGCAGTGTGCTAACTTGAGGAAGACAGACTCTGAAATATGATTCCAGTCATATCATATTTTTACAATAGGCGGTTGCATGAACCTGAATTGTGATTCCTAGTGAGTATTGTTCAAAAGAGCAGATACCATTTAAAAGACAATATGGTATGTTTGGATGAATAAAACTTCTCCACATCTTCATCACAGTGGTACATAACTGTGTGCATTTTTCAGAACTTGTAAAAATGTGCAAAAGCACAAGCATTAGTATATATAAGAATACTAATAAAATTATGTTTTACAGTAGTCATTTGTTATTACTTTCTATAATTTGAATAGTATTTTGTGTAGAAGATTCCTACAACAGTAAGAAATTAATAAATCTACTGAATATAATTTAAAATGTATCATAAAGCCATGATGCTTATCTATGATTAAATATATTTTAGCAAAAATTTTTTTTGTTTTTATGTTTTGTTTATTTTTTTTATTTACATGTAAATTTCTCCATTTCCAGTTTCCCCTCCAAAAAACAAAGAAACAAACAAAAACAACCAAAACAAACCCCTGTTGCCTCCCACTTCCCCATGCCTGCCACCCCGCCCTCTCCCACTTTCTGGCCCTGGCATTCCCCTACACTGGGGCACAGAACTTTCACAGGGCCGAGCTCCTCTCCTCCTATTGATGATTGAATTTGCAATCCTCTACTATATACATGGCAGGTGGATTTCTGAGTTCGAGGCCAGCCTGGTCTACAGAGTAAGTCCAGAACAGCCAAGGCTACACAGAGAAACCCTGTCTCGAAAAACCAAAAAAAAAAAAAAAAAAAAAAAAAAAAAAAAAAAAAAAAAAAAAAAAAAAAATTCTCATATTACATCCCAGCTGTAGTTTCCACTTCCTTCCCTCTTCTATACCTACCAGTCTCAGCAACACCTTACCTGTCCCATCCACTTGCCATTTGTTTTTGGAAAAGAGCAGGCCTCTCACGGATATCAACCACACATGGCATATCAAGTTGCAGTAGGACTAGCCACTTCCCTCATATTAAGGCTGTTCAGGGAAAGCTAGTTTGAGGAAATAGGTCCCAAAAGCAGGCAAAAAGTCAGAGACAGCCCTTGCTCTCACTGTTAGGAGACCGAGTTATACAATTGTAGCATATGCAGAGGACCTAGGTCAGACCCATGCAGTCTCTTTGATTGTCAGTTTGCCATGGATTGGGGTTTCTTACGGGGTCCCTTGTTCCGCGGGACGATGGGTTCTGGCCAGGTGTGCATGGGATTCGGCTTTGACAAACAAACTCGAGTGGTATAAGGTCTGAGTGTATTTCTTTAAAAATTGACGTGAGGCTTTTAAAATCGTTGCAAAAGAGAAATGAAAAATCTGGCAGCTCAGTAGTCGAGGTACATCTGAGGCCACCTAAAACACACTAGGTCTAAAACAGCAGCCATCTCCTCTGGACTGGTGCAGCACCCCTGGGCTCCGAGCATGCTCGGGCCGCATAGGCCAGCCAGAGTCCCAGGGGGCTGTGGGTGCGCCAGCCAGGAGGGTAGAGGCTTGAATCTCGAGTCCTTAATGCTGAATGCTCGAATCTTCAATGTTGATTGCTCGAATCTCAAATGCTCAATCTCTTGAATCTCAACTGGTGCTGCACTCCCCGGGCCCAAGCGCTCTGGGCCCGGGAGGCTACAGACTTCTACCTACGCTCTGGTTCTAGTCTGAGTGCGAGCGAGTCCGAATGCTGAATGCAGACTGCCTGCTGCTGAATGCTGAATCTAGAATGCTGAATGCTCTATGCTGTCTTTCTGTTAAGCTTTAATGCCCTACCCACAATGCTGGAGGCAATTAGTTAGAATGGCTTAACATTCCAAGCCAGGGTTTAATGTCTTACCCACAATGTTGGAGGCAATTAGTTAGAATGGCTTAAATATTCTAAGCCAGGGTTTGACTAAGATGTTGGAACATTGGTGAAGGTCAGAGAGCAATGTCCGAATTTTCCCTTTCTTGCTGTAAAGAAATGATATCTTGGTGGGCCCCTAGCACACAAATATGAGGACATATCTGGGCTACCTCTGAGTTTGGGGTGCCAGGCGACAATGTGGAGGCAGGAGACTGACTTTCCTTGAAGTTTACGCCTCAAATACCGCTGTCACGCAAAGTGTGCGTGGCATCAGTTCAGTTTTTGTGAGCCACTATGAGTCTAGGTTTGTTGATTCTGTAGGTTTTCTTGTGGAATCCTTGACACTTCTGCCTCCTACATTCCTTTCTCCATTTCTGCATGATTCACTGCTGTGGGTCTCACATTTAAAGTTTCCATCACCTGCTGAATGGAGCCTCTCTGTGATCATGCCAGGCTCTTGAGTATGAGTATAGAAGAATGTCATTAAGAATCACTTTGTTTACTATTTTTGTTTTTGACTGGCATGTTTGGTTTTATCCTAGGTCTCTGCAGCATCCATCCTTTAGTTTCTGGTTGTCCAGGCAGTGTCAAGGGTGGGCTCCCTCTTGTGACAGATCTCAAGCTGAACCAGTCATTGGTTGGCCATACCCACAATCTGTGTGCACCTTTATCCCAGCACATCTTGCTGACAGCACAAACTGTCAGTTGAAAGATTTTGTGGTTGGGTTGGTGTCCCAATATCTCTACTGGAAGTCTTGCCTGTATATAGAAGATGGCCAGTTCAGGCTCTGTATTCCCCATTACTGAGGAGTCTTAGCTAATAGAATCCTGGGAATTTTCATTGGAAATTTCTACCTTACCCTGAATTGCTCCTTACTCCAATGGACTTTCCTATTACTCTCGCTTTATCCTTCCTTGACCAGATCTTTCCTGTTTCTGTCCCCAACAACTCCCAGTCCACCCACACTATCCATTCTATTTCCCCTTCCCTGGGAGATTTGGGCATTCCCCCTTGAGCCTCCTCTTTACTTAGCCTCTCTGAGTCTGGATTGTAGCATGCTTATTTTTTACATTACAATTAATATCCAATAATTATACAGTTATATGTGAGAATATACAATGTTTGTCTTTCTGGGTCTGGGTTACCTCATTCAGGATGATATTTTTCTTGTTCCATCTATTTGTCTGCAAATTTCATGACATTACTATTTTTTAACAGCTGTGTAATACTCTTTTTTTATTTTTTTAATCCTTTCCTCAGTTGAGGGACATCTGAGTTGTTTCCAAGTTCTGGCTATTATGAATAAGCTACTATGAACATAGTTGAGTTTTGTGGTAGAATGGATCTTTTGTGTATATGCTCAGGTGTTTATAGCTGGGTTTTGAGGTAGATTAATCCCCATTTTTTTTTGAGAACTCAGCATATTGATTTTCAATGTAGCTGTACAAGATTGCATTCACACCAGCAATGAAGGAGTCTTCCCCTTGTTCCACGTCTTCCTAAACATAAGCTGTCTTTCAGTTTTTGATCTTACCCACTCTGACAGGTGTAAGATGGACTCTTAGTGTCATTTTGATTTGCATTTCCCTGGTTGCTGAGGATATAAAACATTTCAAGTGCTTCATGGTCATTTAAGATTCATATGTTTAGAATTTTCTGTTTAGGTCTGTACCTCATTTTTTATTTTGATTATTTGATTTGTTGATGTATAGTTTCTTAAGTTCTTTATATATTTTGGAAATTGGCTCTCTGTCACATGTGAGGTTGGTAAAGATCTTTTCCTATTCTGTGGGCTGCTGTTTTGTCCTATTGTTAATATCTGCCTTACAGAAGCTTTTCAGATTCATGAAGTCCATTTATTGTTGATCTTAGTGCCTGTGCTGTTGGTATTCTGTTCAGGAATTTCTCTCTCTCTCTCTCTCTCTCTCTCTCCCTTTCTCTCTCTCTCTCTCTCTCTCTCTCTCTCTCTCTCTCTCTCTCTCTCTCTCTCTCTCTCTCTCTCTCTCTCTCCCTCCCTCCCTCCCTCCCTCCCTCCCTCCTTCCCTCCTTCCCCCTCTCTCTCTCTCTCTCTCCTTTCTTCTCTGTATAGCCCTGGCTGTCCTGGAACTCACTCTGTAGACCAGACTGGCCTTGAACTCAGAAATCCACCTGCCTCCCAAGTGCTGGGACTAAAGGCATGCGCCACCACTGCCTGGCAGAAATTTGTTTCTTGTACTGATGCATTCAAGACTATTCCCCATTTTTTCTTCTATTAGGTTGAGTTTTGTGCAGAATGATAAATATGGGTATGGATCTATTTACATTCTTACACATGCTGACCAGTTAGACCAGCACCATTTGTTGAAGATGCTTTCTTTTTTCCCATTGTATCATTTTGGCTTCTTTGTCAAAAATCAGGTGTCCAGATGTGTGTGGATTCATGCCTGGATCTTTGCTTTGCTTTGATTCCATGGGTCAATATTTCTGTTTTTATGCCAAAATCATGAGGCTTTTATTACTACAGTTCTATAGTAGAGCTTGAAGTCAGGGATGGTGATAACTCTGGAAATTTTTTATTGTATAAGATTGCTTTAGCTATTCTGGGTTTTTCTATATCAAGTTTCCATATCCATATAATTGGTTTTTTCAAGGTTTGTAAAGAATTGTGTCAGAACTTTGGTGGGAATTACATTGAATCTGTAAATTGCTTTTTGTAATATGGCTGTTTTTGCTATGTTAATCCTACTGATTCATGAGCTTGGGAGATCTTTCCATCTTTTGATATCTTACTCAATTTCTTTCTTCAAAGTTCTTTTCATAAAGGTATTTCACTTGCTTGGTTAGAGTTATCCCAAGATACTTTCATTTGTGGCTTTTGTGAAGGGTGTTGCTTCTCTGTTTTTTCTCATCTCATTTATTGTTTGTATATATGAGAACTACTGGGTTGTTTTTGGAGGTAATCTTTAATCTCACCACTTCACTGAAGGTGTATAGCTGTAGGAGTTCCCTGGTAGAATTTTTGGGGTTACATACACACACACACACACACACACACACACACACACACACACACACACACATATACATACATACACACTATCATATATCATCTGGAAATAGCAATCTTCAATTTCTTCTTTTCCAATTTGTATACCCTTGATCTCCTTCAATTGTCTTATTGTTTCGCCTTGAACTTAAAGTACTATATTATTAGAGATGGGGAAAGTGGAGAGCCTTGTCTTGTATATGATTTTAATGGAATTTCTTTGAGTTTCTCTTCATTTAGTTTGATGTTGGCTATGGACTTGCTGTTCATTGCTTTTATTATGTTTAGGTATTTCCATTGTATCCCTGGTCTCTCCAGTACTTTTATCATGAAGGAATATTGTATTCTGTCAAAGCCTTTTCCAGTATTTAATGAGATGATTGTGTATTTTCTCTTTCAGTTTGTTTATATGGTATATTACATTGATATACTTTTTCTTATGTTGAACCATTTCTGCATTTCTCAAATGAGGCCTATTTGATCATGATGGATGATTACTTTTTTGCATTAATGTTCATGAAGGAAGTGGTCTGCATTCTTTTTATTTGTTGAGTCTTTCTGTGGTTTAGGTGTCAGTGTTACTTTGACCTCATAAAATGAATTTGACAAGGTTTATTCTTTTTCTATTTTATGAAACAATTTGAGAAATATTGGTATTAGCTCTTCTTTGAATGTCTGGTAGAATTCTTCACTAAAACCTTCTGGCCCTGGGCTTTTTTGGTTGGGAGACTTTTAATTACTGCTTCTATTTTCTTAGGGGCTTATAGATCTATTTTAAATTCTTTTTCTGATCTTGATTTAACTTTGGTAAGTGGGAAATTATCCATTTCTTTGAGATTTTCTAGTTTTCTAGAGTACAGGTTTTTGGAGTATGATTAATGAATCTTCTGATTTCCTTGATGTCTGTTATGTTCCCCTTTTCATTTCTGATTTTACCAATCTGAATATTCTCTCTGTTTTTTTTTTTTTAGTTAGTTTGAATAATGGTTTGTCTCTTACTGATTTTTCTCAAATAACTAACTCTTTATTCCATTGATTCTTTGTATTATTATTTTTATTTCTATTTTATTGATATCAGCCCTAAGTTTGATTATTTCCTGCCATCTACTCTTCTTGGTTATTCTTGCTTCTTTTTGTTCCAGGGCTTTCAGGTGTGCTGTCAGGTTGCTAATATGTGATCTCACTAATTTCTTTGTGAAGGCACTTAGTGCTATGAACTTTAATCTTAGCACAACTTTCATTGTATCCCATAGTTTGGGTATCTTGTGCCTTCATTTTCATTGAATCTAGGAAGTCTTTAATTTCATTATTTCTGCCTTTACCCATAGTCATACAATAGACAATTGTTCAGTTTCCATGAATTTGTAGGTTTTCTGTTATTTCTGTTGTTACTGAACTCCAACTTTAGCTTGTGGTGGTCTGTTAAGATACAGGGGATTCTTTCAATTTTCCTTCTCTTGAGACTTGTTTTGTGAACAAGTATGTAGTCAGTCTTTAATGTAAGTCTTAATGTGTAGTATTTAATGAAAAGTTGGCAAGTGCTTGCTTTATCAGTTCTCTTTCCTCTATTACCTAATTTTCCTTTTTTTCCCTAAAGATTATTACTTTATTTGTTTGTGTATGTGGACACGTCTGTATGAGTAAATGGAGTGCCCATGGAGCCTAGGAGAGAGCATCATATTCCTTGGAGCTGGGGTTAAAGGCATTTGAGAGCTTCGCAGTGTAAGTGAGCTCTGGTACTCATGATTGAGCAGTAAGTGCTCCTAGGAGCTCAAGGAGTGCTCAAGGAGCCAGAATTGAATATTGCCAATGAAGCATCATGTTTGTAGTTCATGAAAGAAACATGCACAGAGAAAAAGGAACAGTTTTAGTAGTGCCTGTGTCAAGCATTCACAGAGAAAAAGGAACAGTTTTAGTAGTGCCCATGTCAAGCATGACATGCATTGTTACTTATAAAAACTAGTGATGGCAAGATTTAGGTATTTACATATAATGGTATATTTTCCAATAATTACTTTGCTATTTAATGTATCACATGTGTTTCCTTTTCTTAATAGGAGTTTACCTGGTGCAGTAACTGCCCCATGTCTGGCTCCGACAGGTGTCAGTTGGGCTGACAAGGTAAAGGCTCATCACACTGGTTCTACCACTTCTGAGGCAATACCTGCTCAACCCTGTGCACCAATGACAGTGCAAAAGACTTCCCGGAAAAATGGCAAGTGATTTCCAGTTACTCTTTTTAATTTTTTTTACCTATTCATGTTTTAGCTGCCTATAGTTAGAAAGGGATGTTTATACATTTTAAAACTTGGCCTTGCTGGGCAGTGGGGGCACACACCTTTAATCCCAGCACTTGGGAGACAGAGGGCAGGTAAATCTCTGTGAGTTTGAGGCCAGCCTGATCTACAGAATGAATTCCAGGATAGGCAAGGCTATATGGAGAAACCCTGTCTCAAAAACCAAACCAACCAACCAATCAACCCCAAACTTGCCCTTATTTTATGTCATATACATCTCTATTAGTTAAAACTATAAAAGATAGGCTTGCAATGTAGTAACTCAATGGTAGAGTGCATCCCTAGCAAAGAGGATATCCTGAGTTGACTCCTAGACATTTCTTTTTTGGTATTATGGATATATTTCGTTTTATTTTTCTACTTCAATCTCAGTCATGTTGGCTCATTTTAATTATTATTCCTTCCTTTTATCCAACATACTGTCCTGATTTTTTTTTGTACAAGTAGACTTGTTGCAAATTAGTAGTAGGCAAGAGTTCTGTACTATTCTCTTTTTTTGTTGCTATAGTATAATACCAGGATATGTGTTTTTTTAAACAAAGGAAGTTTCTTTAACCTACAGTTTCAGTGGAGGAAAAAAAAATCCAAGATTGGTTGGCCCCATCAATTCAATGTGTAGATGCTACAAATAAAATTTTATGATTTTCAAAATTCTGAAGGAGAATTAACTCGTACTCTAGAGATTATGGCTAACTAAATTACTCATTAAAACTGAGAAGAAATTTCTATGCTTTTAAACATGTGAGGTCTCAAAAGAGGATTACGTTTCTCAGACCCATTTACTACTAGAAAAAAAATAAAACAGCACAGAGAGCCAAAGATTTAATTAATTAACTAATTAGTCATGGCAATCTCAGGACAAGAGCCACTTGTCCAGACTTTTTAATCAACCAATTAGTTAGTTAATTAATTAATTATCCAGTGATGAGAACCTCAGGATGAGAGCCCGTAGTCCAGACTTTTTTATGATTATGGTGTGCTGAAAGTGAAGAATTTAGGAAGATGATTATATTAAGAAATTGAAAATTAGCTAGGTGTGTTAGTATGTACCCTAAGGGAATTAGATAGCATTATGAGTTTGAGGCTAGCTTGAGTTGTGTCATGAAAACTTGTCTCACCAACAACAATGGAAAACATTTGAGGACGTCAGCAATAAATTAACTCTGAACACAGCAAAAATATCAAGGCTAACAAAGAGAGACAAAAAAGGAAAGATATGAAGGGAAGAATGTGAAGTGAGAGACATGAAATCTACAGAAAGGGTGCAGGGATATTACAAAGCCACATAAGAGGAAATTACATAAATTTCCCAAACTGCTAAAAGAAATCAGGTGCTATGTTTAAGAAAGCCTCTGAGTCTAAGCAGGAAAATACAAAATAAATTTTGTCTAAATATAATATAATAAAAATACTGAAAATTAAAGAAATAGAAAATCTTTACAAGTAGTTAGAGAAAATAAATACCAAAATGAAAATAATGTCGGGTAGCTGACCTTACAAGAGGAACTGTGAATATTAAGTACAGTGGAGCAGTATATTTAGAATGCTGCAAGACAGAGCTTAAAAGAATGTATGGAAGCTGGGTGGTGGTGGTGCACGCCTTTAATCCCAGCACTTGGGAGGCAGAGGCAGGTGGATTTCTGAGTTTGAGGCCAGCCTAGTCTACAGAGTGAGTTCCAGGACAGCCAGTGCTATATAGAGAAACCCTGTCTTGAAAAAACAAAAACAAAAACAAAACAAAACAAAAAGAAGGTATGGAACCAATGTTCTAAACAACAGATCTGTGCTCAGAGCACAGTTCTCTGCAAAGAACTTTTGGGATGGAAAGAAAATCATCCCTGATGGAACCTAGGCCTGCACGGAGTAGTAAGGAGCCGCAGAAGGAGTAAGCATGGACAGTTCAAAGACTGTGGACTGTGTAAGCAGTGTGACTCTGGGGTTTGAGATACAGCAGAAATAATGTTTATAATACATAATACAAAGCAGAGAAAGACTACACTTTTAAATTCCCTCCCTCCTTCCCTCCCTCTCTCCCTCCCTCCCTCCCTCCTTCCCTCCTTTCTTTCTTTCTTTCTTTCTTTCCCCTCTCTTTTATACTTTGGAGGCCAAAAGTTGATGTTAGGTGCACTCCTATATTGCTTTCTACCTTATTTTTTGACACGGGTTCTCACTGAATTTAGATCTAGCCAGTTGACTAGACTGGCTGGTCATCCATTCCCTGAGATCCTCCTTTCTCTGCCTCACAACATTGGCTTGTGCTGCCATCTTTAGTTTTTTACATGGTTGGTAGAGGTCAGGACTAAGGTCCTTCCTAAACATCTACCAAATAGGGACTAAGTATTCAAATGCCTGAGGTGTAGGAGACATCTCATTCAAACCACTGCACTCTACTCCCTGGTCTTTATTGTCTTGTGGCCATGACATAATGCAAAATGTAATTAGTCCAGCTTCAAAAGTCCTCATAGCTTTTGAGTTTCAACACTTTTTTAAAGAGCAGAGTCCAAGTCTGTTATGAGACTCTCTGAATTGTAGCCCTATTAAATCAAAAAACAAATCATATACATCCAACATACAATTATACAGAGTATATATTGCCATCCCAAAATGGAGGAATCAGGGTACAATAAAGAAATACTGGACCACATCAAGACTTCTGTTCACTATCTGGACTTGCCCTGCACCTGTCTGCCTATTTGTCTGAACTCTGCAGCTCAACCCTGACCTGGAGCCTGATTCAGTAGCTAGCTACAGTAGCCCCTCCAGCTACTTCTGCTGCTCACTTTGCCATCTTCCCTTCCTGGCATAGAGTCCTTTGCATCCCTATCAGTTTTTTAGGTTTGATTTCTTAGGCTTCTTTGAACTCTATAAAATTCCTTGCTTCTTATCCTTTTTGGGCTTTTTTGTACCTTATATGTTTGCATACAGATAGGTACCTTTGTTGTGTGCTGTGTAATTTGTAACCTGAGAATTAATATTAGTAATTAAAATTGGAAATAAAAATCTGTTTGATTTGGCCAGGACTGTCAAAGCACGTGAAGAGTACCAGGCAGATTCCTGTCAATTGAAATGCCATACCTCGTGAATTTATTGTTACTCAATAAATCCTAACTGTAGAAAGGCACAGATTTGTTCCTCTATGTTGGTCACATACCATGCTTATGGCAGTAGCAGAATGTTTTCATAAACAAAATCAGCCAAGATACTCAGTGTTAAATGTTTAACAGGCTTGACACAGTTGGCATGTTTAATGAATTGTGTGTATCCCTCACTATTCTTTTTGCTTCTAATTTGTCAGTCTGAATACTTGGTAGGGCTGTGTATTCTAACTTGCTTATCTTCTGCTTTGTGTTCTACTATACAAAGTATTACACTTTGTATTCTACTAATGTAGTCTTCTATTAAGGCAGCTAGTACACTCATAACTTACTTTTTATCATTCAAAATATGGATTCTGAGTGTAGGATCATCCAGTGGAAGATGGGTAGCCTCTCAGAGGTCACATCCCTGAAGAAAACGGGTTTTCCTTCCCATCAATCAGTTGGCAAATTGATCTGAACAAGGGATGGGTGTGTCAGCCCTTTTCTTCATCAGTTCTGATCTTGTGTATATCATCAGAGCAATGACCCTCTCATGTCCTATACCCCTGTAGATAATGTAACACTAGGTGGACCCAGTAGGTTTATAAAGAGCACATGAAGGGAGGAATAAGAGAGGCGATTATAGAAGTAGATTTGGCAGACACGTTACATATATGTATGAATTTCTCAAACAATAAAAAGTTTTCAAAACTACATAAAATATTGATGGATGTTAAAAAGGCAGTATTGGGTTTTTTGTTTGTTTTGTTTTGTTTTGTTTTGTTTTTAGTTTTTCGAGACAGGGTTTCTCTGTGTAGCCCTGGCTGTCCAGGAACTCAGGCTGGCCTCGAACTCAGAAATCCGCCTGCCTCTGCCGCCCAAGTGCTGGGATTAAAGGCGTGCGCGCGCCACCAACACCCAGCAGTATTTTTTTTTTTTTTTTTAATGCCATCTAATCAGAATAAGTGGTGATACCAGAATAGAAGATCAATTGTAAATCTGTCTTGAATCACACATTTGTGATAAAACCTAGAAACATTTCAGATGCCCAACTTAAAAGTCTACTTTCTCAGAGATGTGTTTTTATGTTTGGGTGCACATTAGGATTTGAATCAGCTAAAATGTAAGAGGTTTTCAGCATCTGCTAGTCATCCTGCCTTCTTCCTGTTGGGTCTTTTCCCACGCCTCTCAGATATTTACCTGAAAAGAACCAAAACCAACCAAACAAGCAAATACCCCCAAACACTGCACTTTCTTAAAATAGGTTTTAGTAAGTTTAACTCTCTGACCTTCTCTTTAGCTGTTCTTATCATGCTTTCCTAATTTATAGAGCTGATGCTTCTTTGTTTGGTTGATTTAAATCCATATGTGAATATGCATTAATCCCATTAACACAGTAAAGTGTCTATTCCACCATTAACCATTTGTGTGCTTGGGAAGTTACCACTCAGCTTCCTGAGAGAATCAGACCCGTTTTAATGTCTAACTTCTTTAAGTGTGAAGCTGACAAACAGCTCTTGGCAAATCAAGAGTTTGCCTCCAAGTCATCCTGTTGTTTTAAATCATTATCTACCACCCAGGAAAGCTTTATTTCTGCTCCAAGGACTGCTGTACCTGAAGCTATGATTCCTACTTCAGACAGCGTGCACCAGCTTCAGCTAGCACTAGCTTTGGTGACCTTTTCTTCTGTAACAATTCTTACTAAGGCGTAGGTGGGAGGATAAAGTATCCTCTCTTTCAACAAAGCCCCTGACTTGTTAAAATTGAAAGCTTGCATTTGAACCTTATGCCAGACTTGAGATTGGGGTGGAGCTTCGATCAGTATCGTAAATGGTTCAAAAATATAGTCCTACATTTATATTCCAGTCCCTCTAGGCTATGTATAACCAGAGGGCCAAGCTGTGATATGAGGAGGAGACAGTGGCAGTGGTTGTCATTTTGATAGTAGCCACAACAGTAACAAATGGTAGTGGTTATAGCCATAGCAGCAAGAGGACTGCTGTAGAGTTCTAGACCTGAACAGCAGGCAGCCCGATAACCTGAATTCAATTCCTTGGTACTTTAGTGGAAGGAGAATATTGACTCTTGAAACTTGTTCTTGGACTAATAGAACAAATATAAATGCAATAGGGGGAACCCACAATCACACAATCAACCGCTGGCTAGGTTTTTCTTTTCCGTCTCACAGGATGATAGAGAAGAGGCAGAGTACTGTGTTCCTAATCCTAACAGAGTTTGGTTTGAGATTGTATTAAAGTCTATTACTCCTTTTGAGATTTTTGAGCTTCTGGGCTAATATCCACTTATCAGTGAGTGCATACCATGTTTGTTCTTTTGTGATTGGGTTACCTCACTCAGGATGATATTCTCCAGATCCATCCATTTTCCCTAAGAATTTCATAAATTCATTGTTTTTAACAGCTGAGTAGTACTCCATTGTGTAGATGTACCACATTTTCTGTATCCATTCCTCTGTTGAGGAACATCTGGGTTGTTTCCAGTTTCTAGTTATTATAAATAAGGCTGCTCTGAATGTAGTAGAGCATGTGTCCTTGTTACATGTTGGAGCATCTTCTGGGTATATATGCCCAGGAGTGGTATAGCTGGGTCCTCTGGTAGTACTATGTCCAGTTTCCTGTGGAACCACCAAACTGATTTCCAGAGTGGTTGTATGAGTTTGCAATCCCACCAGCAATGAAGGAGTGTTCCTCTTTCTCCACAGCCTCTCCAGCATCTGTTGTCACCTGAGTTTTTGATCTTAGATTTCCACTGAACCCTCCCCTCCTGCCCCTGAGCGTTCAGAAAACCTACTACATCCCTGAATTACAATTTTTGTTTTCAAGGATTATACAGTTACTTAAATTTCTGCTTAGCTCATTAACATTCCAGCTGCTTCTTTCTACTGCTTTTTTGGAGTCTTGCCTTGTATACGAAAAGCTGAGTAGTTGGCAGCACCTCGGGGAAGATTGAATGCAGATTTTTTTTTGGAGGGGCTTATTTCTCTGTAGTATCCCCCACCATCTGTAAGGCATTGTCTCTGGACTCAAGTGCCAGGGCAGGAATGCTGGCTTTGCTAGAACACAGTTCCTTGTACTCTCAATGCCAAGTGTCTTCAGTCAGAATGCTCACGTGAACGTGAGTCTGATGCTGCCATTCCCTTCACTCGGGAACTGTAGATTCTCAAGACATGCTTATGCTGCTTGCTTTCCAACACATTTAAACAGTTCCTTTTTATATTTTGTCTAGTTTTTATGGCTGTTTTTGGCAAGAGAAAGGCCAATTTTCATTCAAGTTCTTTTTTTATGGCCTAAACTATTAAGTCTAAATAGGTATACATGCATACATGGAACATTTACTCAAATTAAAACATGCTGAGTTGTCAGAAAGTTTTGTGAAATTTCAGGTGATTTAAATGGTTTGGGAGATGGGGGTGGGAATGCTACTGCTGGTAAGATGGCTCAGTGTGTACAGAACTCACTGTCAAGCATGATGACCTGAGTTCAGTGAACTCAGGTACTCCATATGGTAGGAAGAACCAACTCTTGAAAATTTCTGTGATCTTCATATGAGTACACCCTCCATAAAATAGATTTTGTTACTAATAACATAGAATTACGTTAGAAAAAATACAAAATGATAGTTATATAATTCTGAAAAGTTTGGGACTTCATAAGGTAAATCTGGACAGTGTCAGGAAGGACATCTCAGTGAAAATTTGAAAAATGAAATAAGTGAAGGTGAATAAATTTAAGTATTACAGAGATAAAGAAGGAAAACTAAAATATCCTTCTTTTCAAATTACAAAAGAAAGGTTAAAGCCCAGGGAACTTAAATAGAAAAATAGATAGATAGCTATAAATTTAAGAGATATTTTTCAAATAGATGAATAAAATGACCAGTCTCTAGTAATGTGGATAAAAGAATAGAAGAGATAAAGGTATGCATCAGGGAAAAGCTAGGGAATAATATAGAGAAAGAGCCAATGTTGACAAGGTAATAATAGACTATTAAAGCAGCATTATGCATCAGATTAAGAAAATCAGAGAAAATGAAAAAATTCTTAAAATACAACTTCAAATTTACATAATAAGAATTAGGAGAACCTTGAAGGGACTTTATAATTATCTTGAAAAAATATGAATCTGAAATACCTTTTCCCCAAAAGATTTTCCATCAAGATGGCTGTACCTTTGAATTCTTCTAAACTTGTAAAATAAAAATATCAAGTCTATGGAAATTTATCCTAAAGTTAAAAAGGTCATATCTTATAATCTTAGCATAATGTTAACTTCAAGACCTAATATGGAAATTACAAGAAGATTGTCTCTTAAACACTGATCTAAATATTTTAGCCAAGAATTAATGCATTAAATGCTGTTATAAATACATTGATGTATCACAACCAAATGGGACATTTTAATTCTTCTTCAAATAGTGGTTATATTGAGTTGAATTTAATGCAACTTTACAAATGACATTTGTAATATTGGAAAATGTACATGTATGATTGTGAAAGGAGATGTTAATTTTAGGGGTTTTTTTTGAAGACAACATTTTTTTATATTATTATTATTTGTTTTTAGATATTTTCTTTATTTACATGTCATATGATTTTTCCTTTCCCAGTTTCCCCTCCAAAA
>NW_022196906.1:50060960-50061532 GCF_008632895.1 Mastomys coucha | reverse complement strand
TCTGCAACTCCTTCCATGGGTATTTTGTTCCCCCTTTTAAGAAGGAATGAAGTGTCCACATTTTGGTCAAGCTTTACAATTTTATGAAGTCCCATTTGTCGATTCTTGATCTTAGAGCATAAGCTATTAGTGTTCTGTGCAGGAAATTTTCTCCTGTGCCTATGTGCTCGAAGCTCTTCCCCACTTTCTTTTCTATTAGTTTCAGTGTATCTGGTTTTATGTGGAGGTCCACGATCCACTTGGACTTGAGCTTTGTACAGGGAGATAGGAATGGATCGATTTGCATTCTTCTACATGATAACCGCCAGTTGAGCCAGCACTATCTGTTGAAAATGCTGTCTTTTTTCCACTGTGTGGTTTTAGCTCCTTTGTCGAAGATCAAGTGACCATAGGTATGTGGGTTCATTTCTGGGTCTTCAATTCTGTTCTATTGATCTACCTGCCTGTCACTGTACCAATACCATGCAGTTTTTCTTTTTTTTTTTTAATCACAATTGCTCTGTGGTACAGCTTAAGGTCCGGGATGGTGATTCCACCAGAGGTTCCTTTATTGTTGAGAATAGTTTTGGCTA
>NW_022196906.1:50060089-50060858 GCF_008632895.1 Mastomys coucha | reverse complement strand
GCTCTTTCTAAGTCTGTGAAGAATTGAGTTGGAATTTTGATGGGGGTTGCATTGAATCTATAGATTGCTTTCGGCAAGATGGCCATTTTTACTGTATTAATCCTGCCAATCCACGAGCATGGGAGATCTTTTCATCTTCTGAGATCTTCAGTTTCCTTCAGAGACTTGAAGTTCTTGTCAAACAGATCTTTGACTTGCTTAGAGTTACATCAAGGTTTTTTATATTATTTGTAACAATTGTAAAAGGGTATTGTTTCCCTAATTTTTTTCTCAGCCTGTTTATCCTTTGTGTAGAGGAAGGCCTCTGATTTGCTTGAGTTAATTTTATATCCAGCTACTTTGCTGAAGTTGTTTATCATGTTTAGGAGCTCTCTGGTCGAATTTTTTGGGTCACTTAAGTATACTATCATATCATCAGCAAATAGTGATAATTTGACTTCTTCCTTTCCAATTCATATCCCTTTGATCTCCTTTTGTTGTCTAATTGCTCTGGCTAGGACTTCAAGTACAATAATGAATAGGTAGGGAGAGAGTGGGCAGCCTTGTCTAGTCCCTGCTTTTAGTGGAATTGCTTCAAGTTTCTCTCCATTTAGTTTGATTTTGGCTACTGGTTTGCTGTATATTGCTTTTACTATGTTTAAGTATGGGTCTTTAATTCCTGATCTTTCCAAGACTTTTATCATGAAGAGAGGTTGCATTTTGTCAAATGCTTTCTCAGCATCTAATGAGATGATCATATGGTTTGGTTTTTTTTTTTTTTTTTTTTTTT
>NW_022196906.1:50045977-50059442 GCF_008632895.1 Mastomys coucha | reverse complement strand
TTCAGATGTGCTGTCAAATTGCTGGTGTATGCTCTCTCCAGTTTCTTTTTGGAGGCACCTAAAACTATTAGTTTTCCTCTTAGGACTGCTTTCATTATGTCTCATAAGTTTGGGTATGTTGTGGCTTCATTTTCACTAAACTCAAGAAGGTCTTTAATTCTTTCTTTATTTCTTCCTTGACCAAGTTATCATTGAGTAGAGTGTTGTTAAGCTTCCACGTGTATGTGGGCATTCTATTGTTTATGTTGTTGTTGAGGAGCAGCTTTAGTCGATGGTGATCTGATAGGATACAAGGAATTATTTCAATGTTTTTGTATCCGTTGAGGCCTGATTTGTGACCAATTGTATGGTCAATTTTGGAGAAGGTACCATGAGGTGCTGAGAAGAAGGTATATCCATTTGTTTTAGGATAAAAAGTTCTATAGATATCTGTTAAATCCATCTGTTTCATAACTTCTGTTAGTCTCCTTGTGTCTTTATTTAGTTTCTGTTTCTATGATCTGTCCATTGCAGAGAGTGGGGTATTGAAATCTCCTACTATTATTGTGTGTGGTGAAATGTGTTCTTTGAGCTTTAGTAAAGTTTCTTTTATGAATGTGGATGCCCTTTGATTTGGAGCATAGAAGTTCAGAATTGAGAGTTCATCTTGGTAGATCATACCTTTGATGAGTATGAAGTGTCCCTCCTTATCTTTTTTGTTCATTTTATGGTGAAAGTCAATTTTATTCAATATTAGAATGGCTACTCCAGCTTTTTTCTTGGGACCATTAGCTTGGAGAATTGTTTTCCAGCCTTTTATTCTGAGGTAGTGTCTGTCTTTGTCACTGAGGTGGGTTTCCTGTATGCTACAAAATGTTTGGTCCTGCTTACATACCCAGTCTGGTAGTATATGTCTTTTTATTGGGGAATTGAGTCCATTGATATTAATATATATTAAGGAAAAGTAATTGTTACTTCCTGTTATTTTTGTTGTTAGAGTTGAGATTCCATTCATGTGGCTATCTTCTTTTAGATTTCTTAGATTACATTTTTGTTTTTTCAGAGATATAGTTCCCCTCCTTGTGTTGGAGTTTTCCATTTATTATCCTTTGAAGGGCTGAATTTGTGGAAATATATTGTGTGAATTTGGTTTTGTCATGGAATACTTTGGTTTCTCCATCTATGGTAATTGAGAGTTTTGCTGGGTATAGTAGTCTGGGCTGGCATTTGTGTTCTCTTAGGGTCTATATGTCATCTGCCTACAATCTTCTAGTTTTCATAGTCTCTGGTGAGAAGTCTGGTATAATTCCGTTAGGCCTGCCTTTATATGTTACTTGACCTTTTTCCCTTACTGCTTTTAGTATTCTTTCTTTGTTTTGTGCATTTGGTGTTTGACTATTATATGGCTGGAGGAATTTCTTTCCTGGTTCAGTCTATTTGGAGTTCTATAGGACTCTTGTATGTTCATGGGTATCTCTTTCTTTAGGTTAGGGAAGTTTTCTTGTATAATTTTATTGAAGATATTTACTGGCCCTTTAAGTTGGATGTCTTCACTCTCTTCTATACCTATTATCCGTAGGTTTGGTCTTCTCATTGTGTCCTGGATTTCCTGGATGTTTTGGGTCAGGACCTTTTTGCGTTTTGCATTTTCTTTGACTGTTATGTTAATGTTGTCTATGGTATCTTCTGTACCTAAGATTCTCTTTTCTATCTCTTGTATTCTGTTGGTGCTGCTTGCTTCTATGTTTTCTGACTTCTTTCTTAAGATTTCTAACTCCAGAGTTTTCTCTCTTTGTGATTTCTTAACAGTTTTTACTTCCATTTTTAGGTCCTGGATGGTTTTGCTCAATTCCTTCACCTGTTTGTTTGTGTTTTCCTGTAATTCCTTAAGGGATTTTTGTGTTTCCTCTTTAAGGGCTTCTACTTGTTTACTCGTGATCTCCTGTAATTCTTTAAAGTTATTTTTTGTTTCCTCTTTAAGGGCTTGTACCCCTTTACCTGTGTTCTCCTGTATTTCTTTAAGGGAGTTATTCATGTTCTTCTTAAATTCCTCTAGCACCATCGTGAGATATGATTTTAGATCTAAATCTTGCTTTTCCGGTGTTTTAGGATATCCAGGACTTGCTGTGGTGGGAGTACTAGGTTCTGATGAAGCCAAGTCGTCTTGGTTTCTGTTGGTAAGATTCTTGTGTTTGCCTTTCGCCATCTGTTGATCTCTGGTGTTAGATGTTCTTGCTGTCTCTGACTAAAGCTTATTCCTCCTGTGAGTCTGTAAGCCTGTGTCAGCTCTTCTGGGAGATTAGCTCTCCTCTGGTAAAACCCAGACGCAGATGCCTGTGGATCAGTTGTCTTTCCTGAGTCCTGGGGTCAAAGCACACCCTGTAGACAGGATCTCCACTTGTGGGAAAGGTGCAGGTGGCTAGTCCTTCCTAAGAAAGTCACTGGAGAGAGAATGGAGGATCTCACTTGAGTCCCTGGGTTAAAACACTCCCTGAAGGTAGGCTCTGTGCTTGCAGGGAAGGTGCAGAGATGGATGCAGATCCACAGCTGTCATTCCTAGGTGTAGACAGAGGTTGAGAGGATCCTGTCCCTGGCTGTCCTGCCACTTGTGAGGCCTGAGCCTCCTGGCTAGTCCTACTCTCGTAAACTTTAGTTTTTATACTTTTGTTCTAATACTCTGTTTTGAGTAGCTCAGACAGTTTAACACGTGATTTGCTGTCCTTAATTAATTGTTATTATGGGAATAATTTACCAATATAGTTTTCAATGGAGGTTCAGTGAAGATGTTATTTTTTGTTGCCAAGAGACTTTGGCGTAAGTGGCCAGATATAAAATGAACTCAATTAAATCAGTAGCCTTCCTTTATACAAAGGATAAACAGACTGAGAAAGAAATTAGGGAAATATCTCCCTCCTTTACAATAGCCACAAATAATATAAAATATCTTGTCGTAAGTTTAACTAAACTAGTGAAAGACCTGTATGACAATAACTTCAAGTCTCTCAAGAAAGAAATTGAAGATCTCAGAAAATGGAGAGATCTCCCATGCTCATGAATTGGCAGAATTAACATAGTAAAAATGGCCATCCTACCAAAGGCAATCTATAGATTCAATGCTTCCCCATCAAAATTCCAACACAGTTCTTCAAAGACATGGAAAGAGCAATTCTCAAATTCATCTGGAAAGGCAAAAAAACCCAGAATAGTGAAAACAATTCTTAACAATAAAAGAACAGCTGGGGGAAATCACCATCCCTGACCTCAAGCTTTACTACAGAGCAATAGTGATTTAAAAAAAAAAATACCTGCATGGTATTTGTACAGAGACAGACACATCGATCAGTGGAATAGAACTGAAGACCCAGAAATAAAACTACACACAGTTACTTGATCTTTGACAAAAACACCGAAAATGTATGCAATTGAAAAAAGAAAGCATCTTCAATAAATGGTGCTGGTCTAACTGGCTGTCTGTATGTAGAGGAATGAAAATAGACCCATATTTGTCACCTTGTATAAAGCTGAAGTCCACGTGGATCAAGGACCTCAACATAATACCAGATATACTATATCTAATGGAAGAGAAAGTGGGAAAGAACCTTGAACTCATTGGCACAGGGGAATATTTCCTAAACAGAACTCCAATGGCTCATGCTCTAAGAACAAGAATTGATAAATGGGACCTCATGAAACTGGAAAGCTTCAGTAAGGCAAAGGACACTGTCGATAAGACAGATCGACATCCAATAGATTGGGAAAAGTCTTCCCTAACCCCACATCTGTCAGAGGGCTAATATCCAAAATATATAAAGAACTCAAGAAGTTAATCACCAAAAAACCAAACAACCCAATAAAAAAATAGGGTATAGAACTAAACTGAGAATCCACAACTGAAGAATCTCGAATGGCTGAGAAGCACCAAGTTTTATTTTGAAATATCCCTTTTTACTTGCTTCAATTTTTAAATTATATGATAGTGTTTGTGTTAACTGTCTTGGTTAATGGATTAGGTCTAACTTTTTGGTAGTGTTTTTCTTTTTTTTTAAAGAATGAAGTGATTAATCATCATGGTTTGAAGAGGAACTGGTTGAATTAACTAGAAACTGAAATCTTTTGTTACACTTTTAATTTTGTAATTCAGTTTTTTCTCCTTGTGTGGTTCTTACTCATTTTATGATTTCTTTTTTAATTTGTATTATATTTAAGTATAAACAAGATATACTTAAAAACATATAGTATTTTTTGATAAAGTTAAGTATGACTAAATATTGAATATAGAATTGACATAACAGCATTGTTCCTTTGCCAGGTATAGTAATAGTATTGAAGACATTTTCTGTTAAGAAAAAGACTAAATAATTACAGTCCAATAATGTCTAAAATTTGCCTTAAATATTTTAGGAGAAACAATAGGGAAAGAGAAAATAATGAAATTAAAATGGAAAACATTTCTTTTTCTAGGTTCTTTTAATATTTTTATCATCTAAAGAAAATTTGATTTAATTTCTTTCCTTAATTATATAGAACGGAAAGATGCTGAGGGTTGGGAGACTGTTCAGAGAGGTCGGCCAGTGCGTTCCCGATCGACAGCAGTGATGCCAAAAGTTTCACTGGTGACAGACTCCTTAAGGTCAAAGGATGACAGTGATAAAGAAAACGTATGCCTTTTACCTGAAGAAAGCATACAGAAAGGGAAAGTTGAAGACAGATGTTCTACTGTTGAATTGCTATCCAAAGAATCACTACACTCTTCTGACCTTCCTCTTTCTGAGAGAACTCAGGTAATTTATTTTGAAAATTCTCGCTACTGTGTTTAAACACGTCTGTGTGTGCTGGAATGACTTATCCTCTCCACTGCAGCTTTTGTTTCTATAATCAAGATCTTAAGAAAAGTTTCAGATTAGACTGGTTGTATATATCGTCTACTTAGATTCACATATCAATGTTTATTACGTTTTCTTTTTACACTGCCTGCATGTCTGTCTATACTATGCTAAACACTTGAGATTAATGTGGCAACCTGAAAGCCATCCACTTTTATACCATAGCATGTATCTTCTAGGAACAGATAGATTCTTTTATGTCATGTTATAAAATGAATATAACATTTCTGTAATATCTAATATATAGTCAATATTTAAATTTTTCTTATTGTATCAGCTTTTTACTATTATGTTTAAATTTTAAAGGCTTTAAAAATTGTTTTTAAAGATTGTACTTATTATTAGTGTGTGTCGTGGTGTATCTGAAGAGGTCAGAGGACATCTTATGTAAGTTGGTTGTCTCCTACTATCGTGGTTTGTGGTTCTGAACTCAGGTCATCAGGCTGGGCATTTTACCCATTGAGACATCTCACCCATCCCTTTGTTTATGATTTAAATATGGGGCCTTACTATCAGCCTGGGCTGGCCTGTAACTTAACTATACTCTTGCTTTAGCCTTTCAGAGGTCAACATTGCAGTTATGTACTACCATGCCTGACTGCTTTTGTTTTTTGCTTTTTAATTTTGATGGTTTTGCTGTATAACCCAAGATGGCCTCAACCTCGTGATCATCTCTTTTCGGCTTTTAGAGTTCTGGGACTGCAAGTGTATGTTACTATGCGTGGCCCTGCTGATCGTCTTTGTAGATTGTTTCCTGATTTAAGGCTTGTATCTAGAATCTTTTGTTTTTGTTTTTGTTTTTTTTCGAGACTGGGTTTCTCTGTGTAGCCTTGGCTGTCCTGGAACTCACTCTGTAGACCAGGCTGGCCTCGAACTCAGAAATCCTCTTGCCTCTGCCTCCCAAGTACTGGGATTAAAGGCGTGCGCCACCACCGCCCGACTTGTATCTAGAATGTTATAGTAGTGTTTTTCACTAGGGACAATTCCTCATCTGTCTTATGCTTTCATCCTTGATGTGTCTAGAAGAACTCATTCAAGTTTTGGTTTTGTTTTGTTTTGCTTCATAAACAGTGTTATTTGTTTATTCATTCTTTGTCAGGCTGTTTTATCCCTTTGTGTCAGAAATAAAGTGATTATACTTAATGTCACAATGATTGTAATTTGACAAGGTCTTATTAATCAGCTCAGATGATCTTCTCTTGTTTCATTTGGCATTTAGTATCATTAAAAAATGACATTGATTTTAGCTAATGTCTTCCCTGTTGGGTCCTGGGAGCTTCTTGCTTTCCTGGCCTCTGGATTTTCTGATGGCTACCCCTGCTTCCCATCCCCTATTGTTACACACCTCTGTTCAATTTCCTGACCCTCTGTACATCTCCCATCTCTGTCCATACCTGATCCTGGCCCTCTTTTTCCCTCTCTCTTCCTCTCTTCCTCCTAAGACCCTCCTACCCTCTACCTCCCTTGAATACTTTGTTCCCCTTCTATGGTAGGACTGAAGCATCCACACTTTGGTCCTCCTTCTAAAGAACCTGTAGAGACCACATGGAGAGGTTAGGGATGGCCACCGGTTGAGGGATGGGGCCACCCATCCTTTTCAAAAATTTAACCCAGAATTGCACCTGTCAAAAGGAAATACAGGGAGAAAGTGAGGAACAGAGACCGAAGGAAAGGCCATCCAGAGACAGCCCCACCTGGGGATTCATCCCATATGCAGCCACCAAACCCAGTCACTATTGCTGATGCCAAGAAGTGCTTGCTGACAGGAGCCTGATATAGTTGTCTTCTGAGAGACTATCCCAGAACCTGACCAGTACAGATGTGGATGCTTGAGCCAACCATCAGATTGAGCATAGGGATCCCAATGGAGGAGTTAGGGGATAGACAGAAGGAGCTGAAGGGGTTTGCAGATCTATAGGAAGAACAACAGTATCAACCAACCAGTCCCCCTGCCCACCCCCAAGTTCTCAAGGACTAAACAACTAACCAAAGAGTACACATAGAGGGAACCATGGCTTCAGCTGCATATGTAGCAGAGGATGGCCTTATCTGGCATCAATGAGAGGGGAGGCCCTTGCTCCTGTGAAGGCTCGATGCCCCAGTGTAGGGGAATGCTAAGGTAGTGAGGTGGGAGTGGGTGAGTGGATGGGGGAGCACTCTCATAGAAGCAGGGGGAAGGGGGAGTGGGATAGGTGGTTTGCAGAGGTGAAACCAGGAAGGGGGATAACATTTGAAATGTAAGTAAATAAACCAATAAAATTTTTTTAAAAAAAGACAGGAAAGTTAAAAAATGACATTGAGATATTGTTTTGCTTTAATTGTCTACCACTGGCAATGTTAAGTATATTTTTTGAAGTTAAAGTTCCCAGTACTTTTTCACTTAGACTTATGAACTCATATGCTTTTTAAATAAAATTCATATATAATTTCTCATTCATTTGGTATAATTGTTATATAAAATGAACAATAGCGTATTTTTTATCAGAAGAAAGAATCTAAAGTCATTTATAAAATAGTTGTAATATTTTCAGTTCAGAATGATATTTACCATTTAAATTAATCTTTATCCAAAGGGTTTCTTACCCATTGGAAATAATTCTTAAATTCTTGGTCTTTCTGTTTTCTTTTTCTTTTTACTATTTTGGTATTGGTGAATGAACCTAGGTGTTATGCATATTCCAGGCAAGTGCTCTAACACTGAGCTACGTTTTGTTTTTATCTTTTTCCTTTTAAGAAAAGATGTTACTGAGGGGTTCTGGTGGTCCTTGACTTTATTTTGTAGCTCAGGCTGATTTTGAACTTCTGAATATCTTCTCAACCTCCTGAGTACCTGAAGCCACAGGTCTGCACTGCCAGGCCTGTCCATGACAAGGCTCTAATATTACAGTATTGTTTACTGTTTGTGATTTCTGTCTTTGTGAGAGTGTAAGCTTCTTTGAGGTGATAACCTTATATAGTGTAAGAACCCTAGACATGTAGAAAATATGTGTGTGTGTGTGTGTGTGTGTGTGTGTGTGTATGTGTTACTAGTCATTTTATTCTTTTACATTTCAAATGATAACCCCTTTCCCAGTTAACCCTTCACAGATCCCCCCATCACACCCTCTCCCCACTCCCCTTTTCCTGTATGAGGGTGCTCCTCTACCCACTCACCCACTCCTGCCTCACCTCTCTAGCATCCTGCTGCTCTGGGGCATCAAGCCTCTACAGGACCAAAGGCCTCCCCTCCCACTGACATCAGATAAGGCTATCCTCTGCTACATATTTACATAGCTCAATTTTTTGGTTGGTAATTTAGTCTCTGGGAGGTCTGGGTGATCCAGTTAGTTGATACTGCTCTTTGTATGGAGTTGCAATCCCCTTCAGCTCCTTCAGTCCTTCCCCTAACTCTTCCATTGTGGTCCCTGGGCTCAGTCCAATGGTTGGCTGTAAGTATCTGCATCTGTATTGGTCAGATGGTGGTAGAGCCTCTCAGAGGACAGCCATACCAGGTTCCTGTGTCACTCCATAGTCCTGGTGGGCCTGGAACTTTCTGTGTGGACTAGGCTACCCTGGAACTCACAGAGTTTCATTTGCCTTTGTCTCCTCTGAGTGCTGGGATTATAGGTGTGCAGCACCATGCCCAGCTCTCTCTGCTTTAGGATAGGCTCTACACTGTGACCTGTGATCCTCCAGCTTTTCCTGCCCCTACTCTTCAGTGCTGGGATTCTAAGCACTTACCACCACACCTGGGAACAAGTCACTTTTTAATTTTACTTATCATCAGAAATTTTACTGATGTATCTTAACTTGAAACTATTATCTGGTTCTAAAATTCATGATATTTTTGTGTGTATTTGAAATAAATACATTTGAATTTTGAGGTTTAAAGAGTATTCCATACAAAAAATTTTTGAATAATTAAAATATTTGCTGTAATGTTTGCTTAGGTCTGATGGAAGTCAAAGTGATGATAGTATTCATATTCTTCACTGTCACTCTAAAAATGGAATTAGGGTGTTTATATCTTTTCTCAAGCTAAACTTATGGTTTAGCTTTCATTTCTTTGATAAATGATATTGAGTTTTTAATAAACAATGAACTGCTTATTAGCATCAGTAATGCTAATATAAATATTGTCAAGAAGATTGTAAACCACAATAATTGACAGGCTAATAATGTTGATGTCACTGTAAATAGTGTGATCCAATTTAAGTAATGTTTATGTTAAAGTCAACACTTTTGATACTAAGTTCTGACTAATAGTAGGATTTCTAGAGTAGTTTGTGAGACTTGGCAGAGTTTAATATTTTTAAAAACAGTCATTAAACTTAGAGCTATGTGGCCACTGCAATGTTTATCAATGTTTATTTAGAAGTTATATGAGTATTCAGTTCACAATCTTAGGTTTGAATTCTTTAACCTGAATATAATCTGAACACAAAGCACTATACACACACACACACACACACACACACACACACACACACACACACACACACACACATTTTTGAGACAGGGTTTCTCTATGTAGCCCTGGTTGTCCTGGAATTCACTCTGTAGACCAGACTGGCTTTGAACTCAGAAATCCACCTGTCTCTGCCTCCCAAGTGCTATGATTAAAGGCGTGCTCCACCACTACTGGCACACCATTTTTTTTATTCTGTTGGAATGTGAAAAATATACTTGTTTATATTTATTAAATTATATTTACAAATAGACATGTAGGTGGTCTAAGCCAATGTTACTATCTTTTTGTGTTTTTGCATTTCTGTTGGTCATATGTGAAATATTCTTGAGTGGACAATGGGGGACATTTAAATCTAAAGTATATAAATTGAAAGAGGAGACACAATGGGTGTTTAGATGTCTTTTGTAAGCTTAACCGTTCTTTCACCTGAGACTACTGTAGGATGTCTTTTTCAAGCTTTCTTCTCTTCAAAGGATACATGGACTGAGAAAGAAATTAGGTAAACAACACCCTTCACAATAGTCACAAATAGTTTAAAATATCTTGGTATGACTCTAACCATGCAAGTGAAAGATCTGTATGAGAAGAACTTCAAACCTCTGAAGAACGAAATCTAAGAAGACCTCAGAAGATCTTCCATGCTCATGGATCGGCAGGATTAACATAGTAAAAATGGCCATCTAACCAAAAGTAATCTACAGTTTCAATGCAATCCCTATCAAAATTCCAACTCAATTCTTCACAGGGATAGAAAGCAATTCTCAAATTCATTTGGAACAACAAAAAACCCAGGATAGTGAAAACTATTCTCAACAATAAGAGAACTTATGGGATATCACCATCCTAGACTTCAAGGTCTACTGCAGAACAATAGTGATGAAAACCATATGATGTTGGTATAGAGACAGACAGGTAGATCAATGGAATAGAAATGAAGACCCAGAAATGGTCACCTGATCTTTGACAAAGGAGCTAAAATGATTTAGTGGAAAAAAGACAACATATTCAACAAATAGTGCTGACTTTAGTGGCAGTTGCCATATAGAAGAATGCAAATTGACCCATTCTTATCTCCTTGTACAAAGCTTAAGTCTAAGTGGATCAAGGGTCTCCACATAAAACCAGATACACTGAATCTATTAGAAGAGAAATTGGAAAAGAGCCTTGAACATGTGGGCACAGGGGAAAATGTCCTGAACAGAACACTAGTGGTCCAGGCTCTAAGACCAACTATAGACAAATGGGATCTCACAAAATTGAAAGTTTTCTGTAAGGCAAAGGACACTGTCATCAGGAAATAATGGCAACTTACAGATTGGGAAAAGATCTTTACCAATCCTACATCTGATAGAGGGCTAATATCAAAGATATACAAAGAACTCAAGAAATTAGATTCTAGAGAACCAAATAACCCTATTAAAATGGGGTGCAGATCTAAACAAAGAATTCTCAACTGAGAAATCTCAAATGGCTGAGAAGTACCTAAAGAAATGTTCAACATCCTTAGTCACCAAGGAAATGCAAATCAAAACGACCCTGAGATTCCACCTCACACCAGTCAGAATGGCTAGGATGAAAAACTCAGGTGACAGCAGATGCTGGTGAGAATGTGGAGAAAAAGGAATATTTCTCAGTTGCTGGTAGGATTGTAAACTGATATAATCCCTGTGGAAATCAGTTTGATAGTTTTTCAGAAAAATGGACATAGAACTACATGACGACCCAGCTATACCACTCCTGGGCATATACTCAAAAGATGCTCCAACAAATAACAAGGACACATGCTCCACTATGTTCATAGCAGCCTTATTTATAGTAGTCATAAGCTGGAAACAACCCAGAAGTCCCTCAACAGAGGAATGGGTACAGACCGAAAAGGGGTACATTTACACAATTGAGTACTGCTTAGCCATTAAAGACAGTAACTTCATGAAATTCGCAGGCAAATGGATGGAACCAGAAAATATCATCCTTAGTGAGGTAACCCAGTCACAAAAGAATACACATGATATACATTCACTGAGAAGTGGATATTATGAAAAAAGCTTGGAATACCCACGATACAACTTACAGACCATATGAAGCTCAAGAAGAAGGAAGACCAAAGTGTGGATGCTTCAGTCCAACTTAGATGGGGGAACAAAATAATGAGGTTATGTTTTCAAGAGGAAAAGTCTGATAATTTTTAGTAAACTGCCCTGAAATAAATTATAATAAGAAATGTTTTTAGGATATTTTCAGGATACTGACTCTTACTATTTGATATTCAATAGTTCACAAAAGACTTCATAATACCTTTGGTTAAATCTGTTCAACAGTCAGTTTTATGCATGTGACTAGAGTTCCTTGTGGGAGACATGAAATGCTTATTAATAACCAGCTTACTGGACCTGGAGAAATGATTCTCAATTAAAGGTCACTTGCTGCCAAGCCCAGTGACCTGAGTTTAATACCCAGGACCCATATAGTACAAGCTCATACAAGCTCAGTGACATATGTGTACATGTGTACTCGTGCCTATGTGCATAATAAATAAATGGTAGAAACCACTCTACTAGAGAATTTCAGAAATTTGAGAATATATTTAATAAGTGTGCATTTATTTTTGTTGAAAATTGAAATAAACTTCTATCCCAAACATGCTGCATCTAAATCCTTGTTCACTTTCAGATCTACTCATCTCTTTTGAGTCACTCCAAGATCTGTCTTACTTCTATCTCCTGTGATCTCTCTTCAATTTTGTCTTTTGTTCTTTATTTATAAAGTACAGTTGTCTGCCTCAAATGAAAATGTATAGATGCCTTTTCTTCTCGAATTATCCACATCTCCCCAGTCCTTAGAGAATTCAGCCACATTACTTTAAGATGGCATAACACTCTTGATATCTATGAGTCAAACTACTAGTAAAATTTCAATTTATTAGCAATAAGTAATGAGTCTACACAAATTTTATGTGTCCATATTTTATTGCTTATATTTGCATGAAATATCTGGAATTATAAGACAGATAATAGCAAACCATACACAAAGCAATTTATAGCCCAAGAATGATCAAGTGCTAAATAAAAGTGGGAATCCTAAGGGAAAAAAAACCCCACTCTACTAAAAGGAAAGGTTGCAATTGTAAAGCATCATTCCTGAGAATACCACAGATGAAGCTCAGCACATAGTAGGCATCAAGTAAAGTTTCTGTAGCTGAATGCTTTCTTTCCTTCTGTTGTGCTACACACACACACACACAGAGAGAGAGAGAGAGAGAGAGAGAGAGAGAGAGAGAGAGAGAGAGAGAGAGAGAGAGAGAGAGAGAGAGAGAGAGAAGAGGAGAGGAGAGGGAGGGAGAGAAGGAGGGAGGGAGGGAGAGAAGGAGAGAGAGAGAGAAAGGGAGTTTTCAGCTAGACTGGTAAGTGCTACTTCTCTTGATAGGTTAAATAGATAGGTTGAGTAGAACTAACTCTTACAGAATCTAGTATTTGTTCCATTTGAAAGTCATCCCTGGCTTATTCTAAAAGTATGTGTTTTTAGTTCACAGTGAGTATATTGGATGATGTCAAGAATTCTGGTAGTAGTCAAGACAATTCAGTGCATACTTCTGAAATACCAGCTATTCACAGTGATGCAGTATGTGTTGCTGTTACTCCACAAAACACCACAGATTTGCCCACAGACAAAGACAGAGTTCCAGCGGAGACAGCAGGAATGGTGACTGAGACCACGGACCCTTCAGACATTTCAAATGTGAGTGCTGCTGACTGGGTAAGAACTTATCAGAATCCTGTATGAATATGTTAAAAAGTATAAATTTAGGTATTGTTCATCAGAATTATAACCTCATATTTTACAGAACAGGTTTTATTTATGTCATTTCATTTTAACGTTTTTCTAACAGTAATATTTTCAGATAGTTAAACTTCTTACTGATTTGTAGAGGATAAAAATGATAATATAACAGTTGTTCAGAATCAGTTTATATGCAGTTTCATTAAGTGCATTTTAGCAACCTAGCATCCACATTAATAAATCAGAAGGGAAAAGAACATGAATTTTGTAACCTTTTTTTTCCCTCTTCAATATCTGGTATTCCCATCAATGAGAAAGGATGCCTGCTAGTCTTTTGCTGCTGCTGCTGCTTCTCCTCCTCATTTTTTTTTTTTTT
>NW_022196906.1:50043601-50045954 GCF_008632895.1 Mastomys coucha | reverse complement strand
TTTTTTTTTTTTTGGTCAAGGTTTCATGTAATCTAGGTTGGCCTTGAATTTCTTATGTACCTGAGTCTGACATTGAACTCCTGATTTCCTGTTTACAACTCCCACATCCTAGGATTGTAGGAGTGGGCCTTCAAATACAGCTGGAGTTGGTCTTTAAGATGAAATTTATTGATCTTTAGTCCCAAATCTTTGAAAATGTACTGATTATGTATAGTTTTATGTTTTTGTATGATTATTTAATTTCTGCTCATTTAGTTTTGTTGCTCATTTTAG
Source organism: Mastomys coucha (assembly GCF_008632895.1). Lineage (NCBI taxonomy): Eukaryota > Metazoa > Chordata > Mammalia > Rodentia > Muridae > Mastomys > Mastomys coucha. The sequence continues at coordinate 50,045,681 of NW_022196906.1, read as the reverse complement.
TATTAATACCTCCCACCCTGGGGCTAACCTTAACTAACTTTGCTTCAGTAACTTTTTAAAGAAATGGATACATGTAAATGAGGTACATTATGATTAAAATTTTATTTAACTTTTTCTTTGTAAATATATATGTGAATATATATACGTATATACATACATATTTTAACCTTTCCCTTTGTATATGTGTGTATATGATATATGTACATAGTATGGACGTTCACGCACAAATGTGTTGAGGCCAATAGTGAGTGTCAGTATGTCTTCCTCTATTGCTCCCCTCCTTAAATGAGACAGGGAGGCTCACTAAACCTGTGGTTCATGGAATGCCTATAGTGACTAGGCAGTGAACTCTGGGGACCTGCTTGTTTGTGCTCCCTGGTTACAGATGTGTGGTACTGTGCCTGAGTTTTGTGTGTGTGCTGGACAACTGAAGTCATATCCTCAGGCTTGAGTGGCAGGTACTTTACCTAATAAGCCATCTCCTGGGTCCCAAATTTTATTTTTTTAAAGACAATTTTATATAATAATTTTCTTATAATTTAATAACTCAGGATGTCTGCAAGTGGCATTAGGTAAAATTCTTCATCTTAAAGAGATAATCACAGTAAGTAGGAAATTGATAAGAATTATTTAAAGAAAAAGAAACAAGCATGACAGCAATAACAAAAATAATGTTTAAGTTCCTTTAATAAGGTTGTATAAGGTATCTCTTCTTGTGTCTTTTAGTAATGAACTTTTAAAAAATGAACATAATTAAGACTAAACGAGTAATTACTTCAACATAAGTTGTAATTTTTGTCATATTTATACTTTGTTTCTGCAGCTAGAAAGCATATTAAGCTGTTCCTTTTGTGGTTTGATTATGGGAGGACATTCTCATGGTTTACTTTAGATTAATGTCACATGTAGTTTCTTAAGTTGGGAGTAACAGATTTTTTTTTTAAAGATTTATTTATTTATTTTATGTGTATGAGTACACTGTAGCTGTACAGATGGCCATGAGCCATCATGTGCCTGCTGGGAATTGTATTCAGGATGGCCCCGCTAACTCCAGCCCACCTTGCTCCAGTGCAATATACTGTAGCTGTCTTCAGACGCACCAGAAGAGGGCGTCAGATCTCATTACAGGTGGTTGTGAGCCACCATGTGGTTACTGGGATCCGAACTCAGGACCTTCAGAAGAGCAGTCAGTGCTCTTACTCACTGAGCTATCTTGCCAGCCCAACAGATTTCTTACAATGACGAGAAAACTGATTTTTATTTTGTTTCTCAGTATGATTTTGTCATAGGGCTAGCTCAAATAAAATAGAACACAAATTTCTTTCTGTTCACCTGTTTTGTTAATGGTAATTAATAAAACCATTACCAAAAACTTTCTAGTAGGGAATCTTTCTAATAGGATGCTTGCTTGACATGTGTAGGGCCCTGAGTTTGATTCTTAGTGTTAAACAAGTCAATCTTTTCTACAGAGATCCCCGAGGCTTGGAAAGATTGTAAGAAAACAATATTCTCCCAGACACAGCAAAGCAGCTGCACATACTACCGTAGAGCACTGTGACAGCATTTACAAGACTGTTTTGAGCTCTAGCCAGACTAAAATCCCAGCATAGGATGTGGCGGGGAGAAGACATGAAATTGTGTCACTAGCTCAAGAGTTATGCCATTTGGTGGCCTCTATCTAGGAGAGGGAGAATCAGTTTTTTAAAAGTGATGTGATAATATTTCTTTTATGAAGTGAAATACTTGATAGGCAAGCCCTACTCACAAGACTAGCTAGGCAACACAAACTCAACTCCATGGTAAAGAAAAAAAGGAAGAAGAAATCCCAACGTAGGTGTGAAGGGATGGGAAGATGTCAATGGAAATTCCATATATTTTATGAAATTCTAAAAGATTTAATAAATGTATATTACATATGTTATATACATGCATTAAAATGTCATTATAAAGCCCATAATTAAGTCAGGTAGTGTTGTAGCACACCTTTAATCCCAGCACTTGGGAGGCAGAGCCAGGTGCATTTCTGAGTTCAAGGCCAGCCTGGTCTACAGAGTGAGTTCCAGGACAGCCAGGGCTATAC
>NW_022196906.1:50016336-50043568 GCF_008632895.1 Mastomys coucha | reverse complement strand
AAAAAAAAAAAAAAAAAAAGCACATAATTATTCCTAATGATTATTTGCTAATGAAAACATTTGAAAAGTAACAGCTAACTTTTGCCAACATAATAATATGCCATTATAAATCTAGTTTTTATTTAACCCAACTTTTTAGAGTTGCATTTTCAAATTTTTTTCAAAAGTAATTTAAAATAATTATAAATTATTTATATCTCACCATTTGATACAAAATTGTATATGAATGATTTAATCAGTGTGTATGTTATTTACAAACTGTTGCACAAGGTTTGAATCTTTAGGTTTTCATAAATAAAAATATATTTCAGGAAACATAAGATTGACTGAGAAAACAAAGAAACAGAATAGATGTATGTACTAACTTTTCTTTTGCAAACACACACACACACACATACACACACACTTTGACATTTGGAATTTAGGTATTGTTTCTGTGTTTGTGAGGCACATTAATAACAGCCCTTTCTATAGGACTTTCAGACTTTTAGGAAGAATGTATTAAACCCATTGTCTTTAATCTTCCTGATTATATTCTTGGGAATAACCTTGTCCTTTGCATGTTTTGATGGGAGCCAGTTAATGAATGAGGAAGGGGAAATCTAAAAATTAGAGCTGTATAGAGTCTATTCCAAATTACTTATAACCTAGGGTTTAAAAATTTGCAGTTCACAATAGTTTCATTGAGTTATAATTGATTTTAGTAGTCTTTGCATATTTAATGCATACAAATATACATTGATGAATTTTTACTTGTGCTTACACCTTTGAAATGCTCACTATAACCAAGATTCTTGACACACTGAGTGCTGCTCAAAGGTCTTACATTCCTCTCCACAACCTTCCTTCCTCTTCCACTATATCCTCATCTGTCTTTCTCGATGTTGAAGTTTATGTTTTCAGAATTTTATATAAATAGTCATCTGTTCTTTGGCACCTTTCAACAGCATAGCTGTTTCTAGGCTCATCCATGAAGTATGGACGTGTGAGTATGCACATATATGTGTGTATGTGGAGCTAGTTTAGGAATAGCATAGAAAGAAAGAAAATATTAATGTTTCATGATTCTGTATCCCCCCTTTTTAAAATAAAGTCTATGGCAGAAGTGCTCGCTAAAAAAGAAGAGCTAGCAGATCGTCTAGAAAAGGCCAATGAAGAAGCCATCGCCAGTGCTATTGCTGAAGAAGAACAGTTAACCAGAGAAATTGAAGCTGAAGAAAACAATGACATTAACATCGAGACTGACAACGACAGTGATTTTTCTGTGAGCTTTTTAGTATTTTTGAATCTTGAATAAGAGTAAAATTTGTTGTGGTAGTTTAGATAATGAGCAGTAGCAAACCTTCCTTTAGCTTTACTGATTACAAAATATTTTCATGTGTGATGCAGTTGATAAGTAGAAAGTTGTCATTGTCATTTTACAAATCAAGAAATTGAGTCTACCAGAAAGGAAGAACCCAGTGTTCTTCAGACTGTAATTTCTAGGGACTGAAGAAATTTTTATTCTTGTTTTGTCCTACTAATGAATAGAGAATTGTTGCCAAGTACTCAGGATACATGTGCTAATGGAGGAGAATAAAACAACCATAAGTTTTATATTTAATTTCTTTCTATTAATTACTACCAAATAACTTTTAATTCTAGTTTATGCTTTGTGTAAGACTAGTTTACTTGTTTTGAAATATAATTCATTGTTTCCTGTGAATGGCTACTGAACTTTAAAATATATAGTGAGTGTTTTAACTTGGAAATTATGACTGTATAAGAGATGTAGTTTTGCTTTTGTTTGTTTGGTTCAGTAAAGTTTATTAGAAGTTGATAGAAGTTTATACATAGTTAATTTTTAAGTTTATAGTGTCATATACAAAAATAAGTTTGTTTGTTTTTTGGTGTGTGTGTATTTTATTACATTCTAGGCCAGTATGGGCAGTGGGAGTCTATCTTTCTGTGGTATGTCTCTGGACTGGAATGATGTTCTCGCAGATTATGAAGGTATTGTGTGTATAATGTCTTTGAATATTTGGTATATAGGCACAGTGGGATATACTAGATCATCTTATATGTAGTTTTTAGGTAAAAATAATTTGAGGTAGAAATGCCTTTTAAAAGTCTTTTTCCTATGGAGATAACTCAGTCAGTAAAGTGCTTGCCTTACAAGCTTGAGGCCTGGAAATAGTCCCCAAGCCTGAAGTACATATGCCAGCCATGGTTATGTGTGTGCCTATGTCTCTATTACTGGGAAGTGGAGCCAGGTATATCTCTAGGGCTTGCTGGCTAGGCATTATAGCCTAATTGATGAACTCCAGGTCAATGAGAGATCCAGTGTCAAAGGAAGTGGACAGGGTTTCTGAAGATGACACCCAAGTTTGTCCTCCAGTGCCCACATCAATATACATACATGTGTATTAAGAAAATTCTCAAAAGTTAGTTTTAAAGAAGTACATGGCTAAATAATAGCTGTTTTCTCATTTTATGTTATTGTCCTCTATCAGCTCGTGAATCGTGGCGTCAGAACACATCCTGGGGAGATATTGTAGAAGAGGAGCCTGCTAGACTTCCAGGGCATGGAATTCACATGCATGAAAAGCTTTCTTCACCGTCTCGTAAAAGGTCTGATGTTTGAAAATCCACTTGAAATGACTGATAGTAAGAAATCTTGATTCTGACTTTGGAATTTTCTATCAGGACATTCCATATCTATTGAAAATAGCAAGCACTAAGGAGAAATGATCTTGTATACATTGAAATGTTTGGAGTGCACAGATCCCTGGTTTTAGCCTTGTCATGTGAATACGTGTGTTTCTTGTTCATTTGTGTGTATTAATAGGACAATCGCAGAATCTAAGAAGAAGTATGAAGAAAAACACATGAAAGCTCAACAATTAAGGGAAAAGCTACGCGAAGAGAAGACACTAAAGCTTCAAAAGTTGTTAGAAAGGGTGAGCATTTACATTTTTAAAAATAAAATGATAATCATAAGTTGGCGGATTGTTTTCAAATAGGTTTTTTTTGTTCTGCAACTAAAGGTCATAAAAATACATTTGTAGAAAATAAAGACAGTGTTCCAGAGTTTGTCTTTCCTGAACTACCTAGTACATGGATATTTTGCAAGGTTTTTTAAAGGTATACTTCGCCTTTTGCCATTTTCTTTGGGTAGACCTGTCTAAAATCCAGAATTACTTTTGAGAAGAGTTTTGAAGTTGAAATTATTAGACTTGTTTTGTGTACCTGCTTGTGGGGCTAGCCCTGCTCCCTGCTCTGGCTTGGATTTTTTCTACTCTGAGTTTAGCTGCGGCTATCTCCCTTAACCTCAGAGGCATACGCACTTCAGTTGTCACTAGGTACATGTCTGGCACTAGTACTGTAGTCTGTGTAAATAACCCCCTACTGTCATATGTGTACTCAAGCCAGATTCTATAGTTGTGTGTGCCACTTGCCCAAACTGTGGCCCCAACAATTTCCTGCTCTGGCCCTTATTTACTAGCACATGCACTGCTTAGCACAGATGTGCTGTTGTGAAGGACAGAATCCTGCTCGGGTACTACAAATACCCTTTTGTACCTCGTAGACACTAGCTATTGATGTTACTCACACTAGCCCTCAGACTGCCATGCTATACTGGATAGCTCTAGACCAGAGTGTGTGCACTCTACGCTTTGTGTGTCAGTATATTATTCTATTTGCTTACCCCCATCAGTGCTTCTAAACCGCCTTATCCCCATCAGTGCTTCTAAACCCGCATCCCTGGGGGATGTTCTTCCCCTACTGAAGCCAGCTATTATGACTATTTTTAAAAAGCAACTAAATAGCAATGCAGAGACATCATAGGAATATAATAAAACCCCAGCAACTGACTCAAACACTTGGAAATCTACAAGTTTTTTGACAAAATATTCAAAGTAGTTCCTCTGTGAAAGTCTGTTGAAGTTATGAAGGATTGTGCTATCATTGATATCTCATGACTGTAAGTCCATCTTTTGAATGTAAGTAAGAAGACTCCCTGAGACACTTGTAAAATTCACCTGATCCCATTAGTTTCATGGATGCATTAACAGGCAAAAGTGGAGCACAGGAATGGGAGGAACTGTGCATGTCCTCATCTTTGACCTGAGATATGTGGTGCTTTCTGCTCTAACGAAGAAGCCAGCTGCCTTTTTGAGGGAACTAACAATATGAAATAGCAGGGAAATGGGACACTACTCGTAGTGGTGACCATATCAGAAAGTACATATGAAAAATGCAAAGGTAGGTGAAATAGAACAATAAAACTGATTTATTATGAGACATGGATTACACAAGCTAGCCCAGGGATGTTGTGACGACATGGTTTGAATTTTACAACTGTTGGAACTTTGTGTTAAGGACATAGGATACTTTGGTTGAATTTGGAGTAGAATTCAAGAAATTAGAAACAACTATGCAATAATGTTTCTTTTCAATGGAAAATATATTTACTTGGGAAACAAAACACCTATTTTGGAACAGAAAAGAAATCCTGCTTTATCCATAGTACAATTTTATTACCCTTTCAAACCTCATTTGTCACTGTTTCTATTGAATCTCTTGTAAGTATTTGAATGAGTGATATATACAGTATTGCTTGTTTTAAATTTTTGATTATTATTTAAGTCTGAAATTCCATCTTTTTTATAATGAGTGACGAGACATAAGACACTTCTGTTTTGTAAGACCTTTTGTTCTGCAGCTCTTGTTACTCTAACCACAGCACCTGTTTCTCAGAGCATATCTTTTTTTTTTTTCATATTTCTCAGCCTTTCTTCCATGGGGCAGATATATTAAAATTCACATGGATAGAATTCATGCATAGGGACATGATAGAACTTCTTTTGGAAAAAAGCTGAAGCCATGCTATCTGCCAGTGTGAGCAGCTGAGGCAGTAGCTCATGGAGAGGCTTGAGGAGCATCCAGGATGTCTCTGTCTCAGTCTCAGTAGCTCCCTCCCCACCCTAACTTATCCAGGTCCAACTTCCGGCCCCTGATTAAACTGGACAGTTACGTTCTGTCTCATATATGCAGGTGCTTAGTCCCAGTAGTGAATTTTTCACAGAGCTGCGTTCTCTGATGCCATAGTTATGCTATTTCATTTCAAGGTTTTTTTTTTGTTAGTTTAGAATTTCATTACAGTTACTATAATTTAGATTTTTTAATTTAACATAATATTTTTATCAATTTTTTGGAAATTTTATATCATGTATCCTGATCACACTCATTTCCCAGTCTTTCCGTGCTCCGCAACTTTGTGATCTTCCCCAAACCTCCCAGGTCCAATATGTGCTATCTATATACTCATTGGAGCATCTTTACACTCTGAGTGACATTCTTAAATAGAACTGAGTCATTCCCCTCCTAATCCCCTGCCAGAAGCCATCAGTTGGGAGCTACACTTCAGCATCTCTATCACACTTCTTAAGAGTTGTCTTTGGTGGCTTTCTGTTTAGGCTGCTACTTTTTGGTTTGGGTAAGGGTAGGGGTTGTAACAGAAGCCTTCCATGTCCCTTTTTCTTAACTGTACATCTGCAATCATCACTATCATTGCAGAAGTAGCTTCCTTGTTCTTCATAGTCAGCTGGACCCTAGATCATGGGCATCCACTTGATTTCTAAGAACAACACATACCACAAACATGGTGCAGTAGGTCCATGGACTCAAACAAGGCCCTTGGCAGCAACATAGACTCAGATATCACCATAGACTCAGTTGGCACTCATATCAGTATGGCCCCTCAACAGCAGCACATGTGGTAATCAACACAGACCCCATCTGCAGTAGGGCCTTGGACCCAGTCATGGCCCTAGCTAGAAGCATAGATCTGGATATCCCCATGGCCTCAGAAGACAGTGCTTAGCTTAGTATGGTGCCCAGTGGCAGCACAGCCAGCAGTCCAGACCACAGATATCCTCACGGCCTTTGGTGGGAACAGATTCCAACTGAGATAGTACCTCAGACACTGCAACTGTGTGTGTGTATTGGGGGGAGGGTGTGTGTGTGATGTGTCTGAAAGGTTAGAGGAGAACTTGTGAGAGTTGGTTCTCTTCTTTGACCACATGGGCCCTGAAATCAAACTCAGGACATCATGCTTGACAAGTGTGCTTCTTCACTGAGCCATCTTGCTGGTTCTGCTGTGACTTTTGAGTCTGACTACTTTATATTTACATAACTTCAAAGACTTTTCTGGTCACCATTGCTGGAGTAGTATTTCCAGATGTAAATACAGTATTTTTTTAAAGCTTAAACCAATATATTTTATTCATTGGAATAGCAGAGAGGTATAATTAACATCATTTTAGTCACATCATTATTTCCAGCTCAGTGACATTCATCAGATGAGCACAGTTTGCAGCCACTGAGTCCAACTGCTCTGATGCTAACTGGTATCATTAAAACCTTCCCAGTGTCCAGCCAGTTTGATTTTTTTTATATACATTTAGATTTATTTACATTTATTACTCAATGCTTCGCATGCCTCTATTTTTTTCTTTTTCCTTTTTTTAATTGGGTATTTTATTTATTTACATTTCAAATGTTATCCCCTTTCCCGGCTTCCCCTCTGGAACCCCCCTATCACATCCCCTTTTCCCCTGCTTCTATGAGGATGCTCCCCCACCTACCCACTCACTCCTACCTCACCGCACTGGTATTCACCTATACTGGGGCATTGAGCCTTCACAGGACCAAGGACATCTCCTCTCATTGATGCCAGATAAGGCCATCCTCTGCTACATATGCGGCTGGAGCCATGGGATAGGGACTCAGAAACCATGTTAAGCTAGCTGTGGGCCGTTCTGATGCTTCTATGCCACAGAAGCATAAAGACCTGATGAATCACACTGTCAGCTCCAACTCTAGGTGATTACAAATCCAGGAAGGACTGGCCTGTAATTCACATGTGGCCAAATCAGGTATAATATTTCGTTCTTTGACTAATTGTTACAGCCCTAAGATAATAATATGTATTAAATGTTTACTTCTTATACCAAGTATACATCACTTTAGTCTTAATAGTCCTAGAAAGTAAGTCTTTTAGAATTAAAAATCCCTAAACTCTGGAGACATTAAGTCACTTAAATAACAAAAGATGGTTTCTAGTGAGTTCTAAAGTACTAAACTGAGAAAAAGGGGAGTGGGGGTAGCCACCAGGAAGTCCCAGATGCCAGGAAAGCAAGAGGCTCCCAGGACCCATTGGGGATGAGATTAGCTGAAATGCCCAACAGAAGAGAGAGAGAGAACCTGTAGAGACCATATCCAGAGGTTAGGCAAGGCCCCTGGTTGTGGGATGGGGCCACCCACTCATCTCCAAATTCTTAACCCAGAATTGCTTCTGTCAAAAGGAAATACAGGGACAAAGTGTAGAGCAGAGACAGAAGGAAAGCCTATCCAGGGACTGCCCCATCTAGGGAACCATCTGATATGCAATCACCAAACCCAGACACTATTGCTGATGCCAAGAAGTACATGCTGACAGGAGCCTGACAAATACAGAGGGGGATGCTTGCAGCCAACCATTGGACTGAGCACAAGGACTCCAATGAAGGAGTTAGAGACTGAAGGAGCTGAAGGAGTTTGCAACCACATAGGAAAAGCAATATCAACCAACCAGACCCCCAGAGCTCACAGGGACTAAACCACCAACCAAGGAGTATTCAGAAATCCTCCTGTTTGCTTCTGCCTTCCAAGTGCTGGGATTAAAGGTGTGCACCACCACTGCCTGGTGGAAAAACTTTTTAATGTTCGTTGATTAGAAGAAATAACCAGTTGTAATGTTGTACGAATTTTTTTTTTTTTTAAGGTTTTCGAGACAGGGTCTCTCTGTGTATCCCTGGCTGTCCTGGAACTCACTCTGTAGACCAGGCTGGCCTCGAACTCAGAAATCTACCTGCCTCTGCCTCCCAAGTGCTGGGATTAAAGGCGTAATGTTGTACTATTATAAGAACCTTCAGATTCTGTGGAATAGCTAATTTTCCTCTTGCTTGGGATTTCTTTTTTCCCTCAAATTAAAAAAGAAAAAAAGTCCTAAAATTCAAAGGGAAATATAAAAGAACAGAAGTAACAAGACTAATCTTGACTAAGAAAAAAAATTCAGAAACATCAGGTTTTCTGACTTCAAATTATTACATAAGCATATTAATCAAAATTCTACAACATATAAAAATATGCATATATGATCGTAGAGCTAGGGAGAAGTTAGGGCCACCATGGCTACTGAGCTTTCCAAAATTGCTTTCTAAAGATTTATTTATTTTTTATGTATGTATGGATATTTTGCTACATTTATATCTCTGTACTATCTAAATGCCTGGTGCCCTTAAAGGCCAGAAGAGGGGATTACAGATGGTTGTTAACCACCCTTTGGGTTCTGGAAACTAAAGTGTGGTCTTCTGGAAAAGCAGCAAGTGCTCTTAACCCTTGAGCCACCTCTCCAACCCAGTATACTTATCATTTGATAAGATCACCAAGCATGGAATAAAGAAAGCATTAGAGTTTTCAGTAAGTAGTGCTTTGAAAACTTGATATTGAAAGACAAAAAAGGGACCAAGTAACAGTTGTGTCCTATACCACACACACGTATCAATGCAACATGGGTTAAATATTTCAAAGAAGACTCAAAATTACAAAACTTTTTAAGACTGCCTAGGGAGAAACTTATCTTGGCAATAATTTTTTTATATCACACCAAGATATAAGCAGCGAAAACAAAGCTAGATAAGTAAGAATCACACTAGTTAAACCACTTCTGTATAGCAAAGACGATAAACTGAGACCAAGACAGCTTACAAATGGTACGAGTGATCAGATATGGTATTAATATGCAAAGAACTAAGGACTTGGGACAGTTGATTATCTAGAGCAATAGTAACCTGTAGACACTGGTCAAAGGGTCTAATTCACTCAAGCAAAATTTAGATGGCTAAAAAAATACTCAGAAAGATATTGAACTTCTGTCATGATCAGGGAAATGCAACTTAAACTTCAGTGATATATTCCTTCACACCTGATAGGATGGCTTTTCCCAAAATGACAGAGGTTATGTGCTGAATATAGCTTTCTAGAAAAATGTATCTTTTAAAAATATTTACATCAATTTTTTTGAGAATTTCATCCAATATATTTTGACCACATTCGCCATAAATTCCTCCCTGTTATAGTTCCTCGATCCATACCTTCCCCCTCCCTCCACCTCATTAAACTGCCCAACTTTCTTTTGTTGTCACTGTTACCTTTATCACCATCACCATCAGTCTTCAACTCAGTTTGTGCTGTGCATACATTTCTGGATGTTGGGTCATCCACTGGAGTATGGTATATGCACATACATACATACATACATACATACATACACACACATACACACACACACACACACACACACACTTTTATATAACAGGGTTCAATGAAATGATCCACACCCCTAAAATTAACTGAATCTTCCTCCTCTAGAAGCCACCAATTCTCCGTAGGTCCTCTGTTGGGCTGGGAAACTAATGAATCCCTCTCTTCACCTTGCATTAGAACATTGACTTGATCTTGTAGGATCTTATGCAGACAGCCACAGTTCCTGTGAGTTTATGAGTACAGTGGAACTTTCATGCCTAGAAGACACTGTTTTGCTCCTGCCTTCCTCTGCCTCTGGCTCTTACAGTCTTTTCACTCTCTCTTCGGTGATGGCTGAACATTCTACTAGCACACACTTATCTTCTGCACTTTGACCAGTTGTGAATTTCTGTATTAACCACTATCTATAGATTAAATGTCTCTCATGAAGTCTGAGTGCTACACTAATCTGCAGGCAGGGTGATGCATATTTAAATGGCAGGTTGGTGCTATGTGTGTATAAGAGAATAACAGTGATAGGTTCACCCCTGGAGACTGAGCCCCACAAACATGGGTTGCTGGCTAGCACACATACGTTTTCTCTTGTGAAGAAATATGTTTGAAAGTGTTTACTTTTCTTGGTCAGTGAGAGAATTAGGTAATGTCCAATTAGAATAATATCTAATAGAATCCAATACAATAATTTTCAACTAGAGAGTTGGAAATTAAAACTGCTTATGAGGTTTTATTATATCCTTGTCAGAATAGGTGAGATTAAGAGATTGGATAACTTTTAGGGGTTCATCCTGGAAAGAATTGTTTCTCTCTCTTTCAACAGGCATTTATTGCCTATAGCACTTCATCTAGGGGTAGAGCCTTCTGAAATTTCTCACTTCCATGTTGTCATGTCAGCTCATGGTGTTACTGTGCTAGTATTGCTTAGTGACTATTGTTGAAATTTAATGAGGACAACCTCCCTGCATATATGCGAGATACTTTCTTACAGCAGAAGTCTTCCTGTTCATCAGGTTGAGGGAGCGGGAGGAGAGAGAGGGAGAGGGGGTGCTAGAGTATGAGAGAGAGACAGACAGAGAGAGAGAGAAAGAGAGAGAATGTAATAAATAACAAGAGGCCATGAATTCGAGAGGGAATGAAATGAACATGGGAAGAGTTGGAGAAGGAAGAGGGAGGGGTAGAAATAATACAAATATAGTTCTTGTTTACAAATTATCAGAATTAAACTTCTTAAATAAAAAAGACTGGACAACTAATGCTCACGATGATGTGGGGAACAGAGAATGTGCATGCACTTTTGGGGGGAATGTAAAGTGTAGTTACTGTCAAAATTAGTATGGTAGCTCCTCAGAACAAATAGCGATAGATCTACGATGTGGATGCGTCCACAAAGGACTCTCTTTTCTATATATTTCAGGTTCTATCTGTAAAATAACAAATGTTATTTAAGCATGATGATTAAATGGGGTACATAAAACATAACTTTGGATAGGATGGATAGATGGATGTCTAGTACGTGATCACTAGTTTTTCATGGCAAACTAAAAATATACTACCTAGTGGTCTTTGCTCTGGTTTTGAGATGAGGCTTTCGGTGAGCTGGGGTTTGGGAGAACTTTCGCCAAGCTCACTGCTGCTGTTCCTAGTTCCAAATTCATTTGCTATTATCTAGAAAGCCCAGTTCCCTGCTAGATGTTCTTTTTACAGTCTGAGTATCTTTACATTGATCTGGTGGTTTCCCTACAAAGTAATTAGGTGTAAAAGAGAGAACATATGACAGTTAATCAGCTAGAAGCAGTGCTGTCTTCTGAGCATCATTTTTTGGTGTGTTATTTGGATCACAACACTAAGACAATTGTGGGAGGACATTATACAACAAAGTCAGTAACAACTGACTTTGATTATTAGGAACCATCTGAGTGGGTGATTGCCTCACACATATGACAAACCACACCCTTTTGTTCTTGGACAACTAATGTACAGGTTAAGTGTATTATTTACATTCCTCCAGAATAATGAATACATCAGTAAGAATGGTTATAAAAATGAGCAAGGTAGCATTGGACCTTTCAGAATACTGGTGTTAAGTTTGCATATGTCTTTTGTTTGTTTGTTTTGGTTTTTTTTTTTTTTTTTTTTTTTTTTTTTTTTTTGAGACAGGGTTTCTCTGTGTATCCCTGGCTGTCCTGGAACTCACTCTGTAGACCAGGCTGGCCTCGAACTCAGAAATCCGCCTGCCCCTGCCTCCCAAGCGCTGGGGTTAAAGGCGTGAGTCACTGCTGCAGGGCTTGCTTATGTCTTAAGAGTTTGTCATTTAGAATAGATTGCATATGAAAAGCAGTCTTTTATGCTGTGGAGTTCTCCAAAGTGAATGTTACTTTATTTTTAGATTAAATGTTCTCTAGCATAGCTATGTCTTAATTTTAAATATGAACAAAAAATTATACAGTACAGTTTTGCATTAATATGATTTCTAAGTATTCATGTGAACGATTCAAAGTTTGCTGAAATTTTTGTAATGGTGGAAATTCTCTGAGTTAATTCAGCCTTCCCTGTGTATTTTCTAATTTCCATAGTAATTCCATTTTCCAATCTTATAATAGGTTCTTATTTTAATGATGTTCTAAGTAAATGGTTTCATCTGACCACAGTAACTGTGTAGAACACAGTACAGGTGTTTATCATCTTACAGATGTGAAAACTGAGTCTATGAGAATACAAGTGGGTTTTAGTGTCACATAAGGAATGTGTTTAGAGCTCAGACTTTAAGGAGTGGTTTCTAATATACTAACATTTCTGCATACTTGTTTGTGTTACTTAACATAATTATGGATTATAAATTCCAACTGACATGTTCATTGCTTTGTCTATTCATGTACATCTACTTCCATATTGAATCTGATATTCTGGGGACACTGAATACATTTTTATTGTTTGAAATATTAAGAATTTAAGTATTTTCCTTGACTGTAGGTCATTTTATAGAAATACTAGACTTAGTAAAGAAATCCACCATGTATTAATTTACATTTCTCAGTGCTGTGACAGATGCTGACAAAGAAACTTAAGGTTGGAAGTATTTATTATGGTTCACAGTTTGAGGGTACACTCTATCATGATACAGAAGTCATAGTAACAGGAGCTGAGGCTGCAGTTCACAGTAAATTTGTAGTCAGGAAGCAGAGAAATGTTAACTTTCAGCTTGCTTTTTCCTTTCTTTGGTCTGAGATACCAGCTCATGAATTGCTGTGGCTCACTACTGTGTTGGGTTCTTCTGCCAGAGTTAACCTAGCCCTCTCCACAGAGGTCTGGCTCTTAGGTGCTTATAGACCTACTCAGGCTGATAATTAATATTAAATCTCATATACAGTGTCCATTCTGTCTCGTGGCTCAGTGTAATAATATCTATAAATACAGATATATCTAATGCACTGTCCTAAGAGGTTCATTCATTTAACTAAATCTTCAGAATAACCTAGTCAGTTATGTACTGTTCCCTGCCTCCTTTGCCAGAAGTGTGATTTAATTAAAACATACATGTATATTCTTTGATGAGTCCATACCTGAATATATGCCTTCTTTTGTTTTCTTTGTTTTGTTTTGTTTTCGAGATAGGGTTTCTCTGTATAGCCCTGGCTGTCTGGGAACTCAACTATGTAGACCAGGCTGGCCTCGAACTCAGAAATCCACCTGCCTCTGCCTCTGCCTCCCAAGTGCTGCGATTAAAGGCGTGCACTACCACCCGCCCTGCATATATGCATTCTGATTACTGTTTCTCACCTAATCTATCACCCTCCTGCCTGTCTACCCCTGTCTCAGCAGTCTCCTTTTCCACATTCATAGCCCTTTGTTTTATGACCCATTAGGTTTTACCAGGGCCATCCCTGTGACCATGGATGTGGAACTATCCATTGGAATTTGGTGGGCTCCCTAAATAGGTACATAACTGAAGACATGACTCCCCTCCCAGGCAACAATTAATAGCAAACAGTTCCTCATAGAGAGGTCAGCTTCCATGATCTCCCCACACCCATGACAGACTGTTGAAAAGCCTAGTGTATTTTTTCCCCCCTTTTAAGAAGGAATGAAGTGTCCACACTTTGGTCTTCCTTCTTCTTGAGTTTCTTGTGGCATGTGGATTGTACTTCGAGTATTCCGAGCTTCTGGACCAGTAACCACTTATCAGAGAGTGCATACCATGTGTATTCTTTTGTGATTGGGTTACCTTATTCAGGATGATATTCTCCAGATCCATCCATTTCCCTAAGAATTTCATAAATTCATTGCTTTTAATAGCTGAGTAATACTCCATTGTGTAGATGTATCATGAATTTCTGTATCCATTCCTCTGTTGAGGGATATCTGGGTTGTTTCCAGTTTTTGGCTATTATAAATAAGGCTGCTATGAACATGGTGGAGCATGTGTCCTTATTACATGTTGGAGCATCTTCTGGGTATATGCCCAGGATGGAAGGAGTTGCAGAGACTAACTATGGAACAGAGACTGAAGGAAGGGCATTCCAGCCTGATATAGCTATCTCCTGAGGGGCTCTGACAGTACCTGACTAACACAGATGTAGAGGCTCACAGCCATCCATTGAACTGAGTACAGGGTCCCCAGTGAAGGAGTTAGAGAAAGGACCCAAGGAACTGAAGGGTTTGCAGCCCCTTAGGATGAACAACAATATGAACTAACCAGTACCCTCAGAGCTCCCAGGGACTAAACCACCAACCAAAGAGTACACATGGTGGGACTGATGACTCTGGCAGCATGTGTATAGTAGAGGAAGGCCAAGTCGGTTATGAACGGGAGGAGAGGCCCTGTGAAGTTTCTGTGCCCCAGTGTAGGGGAATGCTAGGGCTAGTAAGCAGGAGAGGGTAGGGTGGCAAGCAGGGGGAGCGGGGAGGGAACAGGGGTTTGTTCTTGTTGGTTTTTGGGTTTGTTTTTTTGGAGGGGAAACTGGGAAAGGAGAAATCATATGACATGTAAATAAAATATCTAATAAAAATAAATAAATAAATAAAAAATGAAAAACCCAGCCAGCTTAAAGAAAAAAAAGAAAAGCCTAGTGTAACCTAGTGCAGGCATCTGGGGCTGGTCTGAGTTCACAATTGTAGTGGCATGCTGTGCCCAGAAGACAGCACCCCGCAGCCCTTCTTGCTGGCATCCAGCTCTTCACATCCCCTCTTTAGCGATATTCCTGAGCCTTAAAGGAGGTGAGATTAGTGTATTGGTTAGAGCCCAGTATTATTCTCTTTTTATATGTATAAGAAAATTGAGATATCAATTACACTGTTGCCAAGAGTATTTAAGTGGCCAGAGAATCATGGGAGCGGTAATTCTGGCTATGTAGTTGGGTTTTAATCATTAATAAAATTCATAAATTTTTCTATTTATCCCTTAGTCTTCTGATTAATTACTTTATATTTTGATGTTAATGATGTGATAATTTGTCATACATAGGAGAAAGATGTCCGAAAGTGGAAGGAAGAATTACTTGATCAACGCCGTAGGATGATGGAAGAGAAATTACTTCATGCTGAATTTAAACGAGAGGTACAGCTACAGGCTATTGTGAAGAAGGCTCAAGAGGAAGAAGCTAAGGTGTGGTGTATTAAGTATTTAGTCATGGAGCCAAGTGTATTTTACAGAGTGTAATTTTGTAACAGGTTTATCCAAGTATTTTATTCTAGAATTATAGAGTTTACTGGTTTACTTAAAATTTACTAGGTACAATCTTATACTTTATAATAAGCAGGTCTGTTGAGATCTACTTGACAGAATAAGCTGCACAGCTGTAAAATCCTAAGTTTGATGAGTTTAGTCATGTGTATATCTCTCCAACTGTCAGCACAGTGAGCATTCACAAATCATCTCTGGAATTCATCTCTTTCTTCAACTCTGGAAATGTGCAAGTTTCTGATCTGCTTTCTCTCATTATAGATGTTGAGTTTTCTAGAATATGAATGGATCATATAAAACATACCTATCCTTCTGACTTCTTTTCACCAATCTTTATTTGAATTTCATGTTGTTATATGTACTGATTGTATCTTTCGTCATCTAGTTACCTATTAGTGGAAATACATTTTCTCCTGGTTTTTGTCTATTCCAAGGATTTCTGCTGTGAGAATTCATTTATAAAGCTTTTAGGTGATGTTTATTTTTGGTTTTAGTTGTTTATTTTTTTGTAAATACCTAGTGGTGGTTGGCAGGCTTACAATAGGCTTATGTTTAACTTTTCTTTTTACATTTATTTTGTGTGCATATGTGTATGCATGCATTGTGTGTGCATGTGCATGTGTGTGCATGTACATGCAATAGGATATGTGTAGAGGTCAAAGGTCAAAGAACCATTGCAGGACTTTGTTTTTTTTTCAATAGATAGCTGTTGTGGTTCAAAGTTGGGTAGTCAGTCTTGGGAGCAAGTATCTTTACCCAGGCAGACATCTTGCTGGCCTCATATCTAACTTTTTAACTATGAGCATATATTAGATATATTGGGAAAATATTTCACTGTTTCATGTTCATGCTTGTAGGTAGTATACGTTCATCAAATCCATTCCTCCTTTTCCTTTCTTATCCCTTCATCTGACTACCTCTTTCTTCTGTAAAAGCTTTCAGTAACACTTTCATGTATTTCAATTATTTTTTGCTCTAGAATCCTTATATAAGAGAGAATATGGAGTACTTGTTTGATTATTATCATTAATTAATTCATTCATTAATTTTGTATCCCATTCGGCTCCCTGTCCTCATTTCCTCCCAATCTCACCCTTACAAACGCTTCCTCTCATTACGCCCCTTCCCCCCAGAGAAGGAGAAGTCCCACTTGGGTAGCACCTCACCCTGGGACATCCAGTTGCAGTAGGACTAAGAGCATCCTCTCTCACTGTGGCCAACCAGGTAGTCCTGTTAGGGGAAGGGCCTCATCTCCTGCCATTAATACTTGGTTTTTTAAGGCTTGTTTGTTTTTGTCTTTTGATTTGAAAGGAATGTTTTTATTTATTACATTGACTTACAAGAAAAAGAATGAGAAGATAAAATTTTAAATTACTGACAAAATTTGTCTATATTTTTTAAATTAATTCATTTTTTAAACTCCATATTCCATCCTCCCCCCCACCCACATCCACCTTCTGACTGCTCCCCATCCTACACCTCCTCCCCATCTTCCTTTTTTCCACTTGGATGCCCGACTCCATCTGACCTCTAAACTCCCTGGGTCCTCCAGTCTCTTGAGGGTTAGGTGAATCATCTGTGAATGAACACAAACCTGGAAGTCCTCTAATGTTATGTGTGTTGTGGGCCTCATATCAGCTAGTGTATGCTCTCTGTTTCATATTCCAGTGTTTGAAAGATCTTGGGGCTCCAGATTTTTTGAGACTGCTGGTCCTCCTACAGGATCACCTTTCTCCTCAGCTTCTTTCAGCCTTCCCTAATTCAGCAACAGGGATCAGCTGCTTCTGTCCATTGGTTGGGTGCAAATATCTGCATCTGACTCTTTCAACTGCTTGTTGGGTCTTTCTGAGGGCAGTCATGCTAGGTCCCTTTTTGTGGCACTCCATAGCCTCAGTAATAGTGTCAGGCCTTGGGACCTCCCCTTGAGCTGGATCCAACTTTGGGCCTGTCGCTGGACCTTATTTTCCTTAGGCTCCTCTCCATTTCCATCCCTGTAATTCTTTCAGACAGGAACAATTATGGGTCAGAGATGTGACTGTGGGATAGCAATCCCATCCCTCACTTGATGCCCTGTCTTCCTGCTGGAGGTAGGCTCTATAAGTTCCCTCTCCCTACTGTTGGGCATTTCATCTAAGGTGCCTCCCTTTGATTCCTGAGAGTCTCTTATCTATAGGTATTTGTTACATTCTAGAGGGTCCCCCCAACTTCCTATTTCCTGAGGTTGCCTGTCTCCATTCTTTCTGCTGGCTCTCAGGGCTTCAGTCCTTTTCCATCACCCAATACCAGATCAGGTTCTCCCTCCCCTCCTCCTGCCCACTTTCCTTCCCTGGTCCCTCCCTCCCTCTCCACTAGTGATTGCTTTCTTCTCTCTCCCAAGTGGGACTGAGGTGCTGAGGTGTCCTCACTTGAGTACTTCATCTTGTTGACCCTTTGAGTTCTGTGGACTGTATCTTGGGTATCCTGTACTTTTTTTTTTGGCTAATATCCACTTATTAGTGAGTACATACCATGCACTTCCTTTTGGTTCTGAGTTACTTCACTCAGGATAATATATTCTAGTTCCATACATTTGCCTGCAAAACTCAGGATGTCCTTGTTCTTAATAGCTGAGTAGTACTCCATTGTGTAAATGAACCACATTTTCTATATCCACTCTACTGTAGTGGGACATCTGAGTTGTTCCCAGTTTCTAACTATCAAAATAAGGCTGCTATGAACATAGCGGAACATATGCCCCTATGGCATGGTGGGGCATCTTTTGGGTATATGCCCAAGAGTGTTATAACTGGGTCTAGTTACAATTTTCTGAGGAACCTCCAGATTGATTTTCAGAGTGGCTATACCAGTTTGCAATCCCACCAGCAATGGAGGAGTGTTGCTCTTTTTCCACATCCTCTCCAACATGTGTTGTCACCTGAGG
The DNA here is from genome assembly GCF_008632895.1 of Mastomys coucha. Taxonomy (NCBI): domain Eukaryota; kingdom Metazoa; phylum Chordata; class Mammalia; order Rodentia; family Muridae; genus Mastomys; species Mastomys coucha. The sequence continues at coordinate 50,025,620 of NW_022196906.1, read as the reverse complement.
TTTTGATCTTAGCCATTCTGATTGGTGTAAGGTAGAATCTCAGGTTCATTTTGATTTGCATTTCTCTGATCACTAAGGACTTGAACATTTCTTTAGGTGCTTCTCAGCCATTCGAGATTCTTCAGTTTTGAATTCTCGGTTTAGTTCTATACCCCATTTTTTGATTAGGTTGTTTGGTTTTTTTGGTGATTAACTTCTTGAGTTCTTTATATATTTTGGATATTAGCCCTCTATCAGATGTGGGGTTAGTGAAGATTTTTTTCCCAATCTTTAGGTTGCCGATTTGTCTTATTGACTATGTCCTTTGCCTTACAGAAGCTTTCCAGTTTCATGAGGTCACATTTATCAATGGGTCTATTTTCATTCTCCTACATACAGACAGCCAGTTAGACCATCACCATTTTCTCTTTTCCATTGTATATATTTTTGGCATCTTTGTCAAAGATCATGTGACTGCAAATGTGTGGTTTTATTTCTGGGTCTTCAATTCTATTCCATTGATCAATGTGTCTGTCTCTGTACCAATACCATGCAGTTTTTTGTTTTGTTTTGTTTTTTAATCACTATTGCTCTGTAGTAAAGCTTGAAGTCAGGGATGGTAATTTCCCCCAGCTGTTCTTTTATTCTTAAGAATTGTTTTCGCTATTCTGTGTTTTTTGTCTTTCTAGATGAATTTGAGAATTACTCTTTCCGTGTCTTTGAAGAATTATGTTGGGATTTTGATGGGGATTGCATTGAATCTATAGATTGCCTTTGGTAGGATGGCCATTTTTATTATGTTAATTCTGCCAATCCATGAGCAGAATTAATGGGAGATCTCTACATTTTCTGAGATCTTTTTCAATTTCTTTCTTGAGAGACTTGAAGTTATTGTCATATAGGTCTTTCACTAGTTTGGTTAGAGTTACCTAGAGATATTTTGTATTATTTGTGGCTATTGTAAAGGGAGTTGTTTCCCCAATTTCTTTCTCAGTCTGTTTATCCTTTGTATAAAGGAAGGCTACTGATTTATTTGAGTTCATTTTATATCTGGCCACTTTGCTGAAATTGTTTATCAGCTGGAGAAGTTCTCTGGTAGAATTTTTGGGGTTGCTTATGTATACTATCATATCATCTGCAAATAGTGATACTTTTATTTCTTCTTTGCCAATTTGTATCCCCTTGATCTCTTTTTGTTGTCTTATTGTTCTAGCTAACACTTCGAGTACTATATTGAATAGACATGGGAGAGTGGGCATCTTTGTCTTGTCCCCGATTTCAGTGGGATTGCTTCAAGTATGTCTTCATTTAATTTGATATTGGCTGTTGGTTTGCAGTAAATTGTTTTTATTATGTTTAGATCTGGGCCTTGAATTCCTGATCTCTCCAATACTTTTAACATGAAGGGGTGTTGTATTTTGTCAAATGCTTTTTCCTGCATCTAAGGAGATGATCATGTAATTTTTTTCTTTGAGTTTGTTTATATATTGGATTATGTTAATGTATTTTCACATACTAAACCAACCTTGCATTCCTGGGATGAACCCTACTTGATTGTGGTGAATGATGGTTTTTATGTGTTCTTGTATTAAGTTTGCAAGAATTTTATTGAGTATTTTTGCATTGATACTCATAAGCGATATTGGTCTGCAGTTCTCTTTTTTGGTTCCGTCCTTGTGTGGTGTGGTTTAGGTATCAAAGTAATTGTGGTTTCATAGAATGAGTTAAGTAGTGGTCCTTCTGTTTCTATTTTATGGAATAGTTTGAAGAAAATTGGTATCAGGTCTTCTTTGAAGGTTTAGTAGAATTCTGCACTAAAACCATCTGGCCTTGGGCTTATTTTGGTTGAGAGGTTTTTAATGGCTTCTTCTATTTCCTGTGTGATATGGACCTGAACCTGTTTGGATAGTTTACCTGCTCTTGGCATCTGTCTAGAAAACCATCCATTTTATTGAGATTTTCCAGTTTTGTTGAGTATAGACTTTTATAGTAGGATCTGATGAGTTTTTGAATTTCCTCTTTTTCTGTTATTATGTCTCCCTTTTTATTTCTGATTTTATTGATTTGGATACTGCCTCTTGGCCCTTTAGTTAGTTTGGCCAGGGGTGTGTCTATCTTATTGATTCTCTCAAATATCCGGTTTTTGATTTTGCTGATTTTTGGATTGTTTTCTTTATTTGTTTGTTTTTGGTTTTGTTTCTATTTGGTTGATTTCGGCCCAAAGTTTGATTATTTTCTGCCTTCTACTTCTTTTGGGTAAGTTTGCTTCTTTTTGTTCTAGAGCTCTCAGGTGTGCTGTTAAGTTGTTAGTGTAAGATCTGTCCAGTGTCTTTACCAGAGCACTTAGTGCTATGAACTTTCCTCTAGCACTGCTTTCTTATGTCCCATAAATTTTTGTTTGATTTGTCAACATTTTCATTAAATTCCATGAAGTCTTTATTTCTTTCTGTATTTCTTACCTGACCAAGCTGTCATTATGTAGAGAATTGTTCAGTTTCCACATATATGTGGGCTTTCTGTAGTTTTTACTGTTGTTGAAGTCCAGCCTTAGGCCATGGTGATCTGATAGGATGCATGGTATTATTTCAATCTTCTTGTATCTGTTGAGGGTTGTTTTGTGACCAATTATATGGTCAGTTTAGGAGAAGGTACCATGAAGTGGTGAGAAGAAAGTGTATTTTTTTGTTTTAGGGTGAAATGTCCTGTAGATATCTGTTAAATCCATTTGGTTTATAACCTGTCTTAGTTTCACTGTGTCTCTGTTTAGTTTCTGTTTCAGTGCCCTGTTCTTTGGTGAGAGGGTGTTGAAATCTTCCACTATTATTGTGCTGGGTTCAAAGTATGTTTTGAGTTTTTGTAACGTTTCTTTTACCAATTTGTGTGCTCTTTCATTTGGGGCATAGATGTTCAGAATTGAGACTTTCTCTTGGTGGATTTTCCCCTTGATGAATATGAAGTGTCCTTCTTCATCACGCGTGACAACTTTTGGTTTAAATTCTGTTTTATTGGATATTAGGATGGCATCTCCTGATTGTTTCCTGGGACCATTTGCTTGGAAGATCTTTTTCCATCCCTTTACTCTGAGATAATAGTGTCTTTGTTATTGAAATGTGTTTCTTTTATGCAGCAAAATGCTGGATCTTGTTTGTGAATCCAGTATGTTAGTTTATGTCTTTTTATAGTTGATTTGAGTCTATTAGTATTGAGAGATATTAAAGAGAGAAGACTGTTTGTTCCTGATATGTTTGTTTTTGTAGGTGGCTTTATGTGCTTGTGGTTCTCTGCTTTTGACTTTGTTGTGAGATGCTTAAGATCTTGTCCTCTCTTTGGTGCAGGTGTCTTCCTTGCCTTGGAGTTTTCCTTCCAGGATCCTTTGTAGGATTGGGTTGGTAGATAGATACTGTTTGAGTTTGGTTTTGTCCTGGAATATTCTGGTTTTTCCATCTATGTTGATTGAGAGTTTTGCTGGGTATGATATCCTGGCCTGGCATTTGTGTTCTCTTAGGGTCTGCATGACCTCTGACCAGGTTCTTCTGGATTTCATAGTCTCTGTTGAGAAGTCTGATGTAATTCTGATAGCTCTACCTTTGTTGTATGTTACTTGGCCTTTTTCCCTTGCAGCTTTTCATTTTATTTCTTTACTCTGTGCATTTCATGTTTTGATAATTATGTGATGAGAAGATTTTCTTTTCTAATCCCATTTATTTGGTGTTCTATAGGCCTCTTGTACCTTTATGGCCATCTCTTTCTTTAGGTTGGAGAAGTTTTCTTCTATGATTTTGTTGAAGACATTTTCAGGTCCTTTGTGCCACGGCCACTTGTCTACTCCAGTAGTGTCTGCAATATTGGGGGTGAAAGCCTGATTAAGGACAAGAGGCATTATGACTTCAAAGGGAGTTTGTGCCTCCTGGGTATTCAGTCAGTCGTTGGCATCTCCTAACTCAGACATGTTCCAGATTAGTCTTTCCAATCATCAACATACCTTATTATTCAGGCCTAAAGGTACCCCAAGAAATGATTCATAAATGGCTATAAAAGGGCGTTGTTCCCTGGCTCCTATTATTTATTCTGTAGTGTGAACTGTGTAGTTTCTTCCAGAATTAGTTCTCATATATTAAAAACATTAGGTGTTAATGAACCAAGTGTATATATGACTTAAAATTCTATGCAGTATTGAAATTTATGGGGATGTTATGGTTTTAGATTTTAATTGTGTTAATCAAAAAGGCTAACAGAATTTAACCAGAGTGGCCAGGGTAGCGACTTTTTCATGGCTTCATCTCACTTCGATTGCTCTTTACCTTCAGTGGCACAGCTTTAGCTGACTTTATCATAGTGAACCCGAAATGTGAATATTCAGATTATATTCTCTACTGAGTTCTAGACTATGCTGCCTTAGTGGTTAAGAGACCCATCTGTTCTCCATCCCTATATTTCTCCTTCCCCCAACCCAAATGATGGGGCTTCCTAGAACTCCACATTTTGGCTGGTGATTTTATTTATTTATTTATTTATTTATTTTTGGTTTTTCGAGACAGGGTTTCTCTGCATAGCCCTGGCTGTCCTGGAACTCACTCTGTAGACCAGGCTGGCCTCGAACTCAGAAATCCACCTGTCTCTGCCTCCCAAGTGCTGGGACTAAAGGCATGCGCCACCACTGCCTGGCTTGGCTGACAATTATTAATAGTGTATTATAAACAATCACTGTGTTTCAATAACCAGTTTTTATTACTAAGGCATAAAGCTAAGTATAAGAGAAAATAAAGCAGCTACTCTTTTGTCACTTCTCTGGGGGTTCATTTCAGGTCATGTGTAATCTTCTATCATGTAGTCAGCCGTGTGCTTTCTTGTCCATTTCAGCTATACTTTAGTTATGTTTATAGACTTCCTAAATATTTGCTCTCTATAGTCTTATTTTATTGACCTTGTTTGTTCCTTAGTAATGTTTCTGAAAGTTATAATTATTGATAGTATTCAGGTTAAGAACCATCAAGTATTTTCCCTTTGCCTTCAATTTTAAAACAGTTATTTATTATTAAGTGTGATGTGTGTATGTACCATTACAGTTCTGTGTTTACATGGTTTCAGCTGATTTTATTAGGTCACCAGGCTTGCATGGTGAGTGCTTTATCCACTGAACTATCTTGCTCGTTTTGCCTTTAAGCTTTAATGTAAATGTATTACTCTAGCTTTCTTCAGTAACATATTGAGAATAATGATTGTATTATCATTTACTAATTATTTCCATTATTTTAAAGAATTTCATCAACATGGCAAATAATGTTAAAATCTCATCAGAAAATGTGTTTGGTGTTTTGGGTAGAAACATTCTTTGGTACATTGCTTCAGAATTATTATACTGCAGAAGTGGACACCTGTATACTGAAGCATTACTCTATATACAACACTTCTTAGTAAGAAATATCAAAATTTTACTTCTACTTGAAGATAAAAAAAATGAAATGAAAGTAATTGTAAGAAAGTTGCTGGGTTTAGAATAAATGAGAAGGTTTATTTCATAGAGATTTAAGTTTGTAAAAGTTATGGTACATACTAAGTTCTGAGTTATATTTGTTCATTTTGGGTTAGTTACCTTTCTACTATTGTAACAAAATTTCTAAAATAATTAAATTTTGCTTAGAACATTAAGTCTTATTCCTTCTCTTTCAATGACTACACTTTAAATAGGAGACCTGATACAGAATGAATATGCTTTTCTTGCATATGATTTGTCTGTCATATGCTTTAGTAGTTTGAAAGATTGTTATATGATAAACTACTTTAAAAGTATATCTGGAAGCAAGAGATGGATAAAGAACAACTGTGGAAGTCAATTCTCTTCTTCCACTTTGTGGGTACAGGAAGATCAAACTCAGGTGGTCAGGCTTGGCAGCTTGCTCTAAGGCATTCTACTGGTTCTGAAATGTATGAACTAGTTTGATCTAAGCTTTGTTTTCCCAGTCTACATTGTTGGAATCCCTGCTTCTGTGTGAAGTTGAACACCAGTGTGCAGCACAATCTTTTGTAACTATTTGTTACTTTCAGTAAATATAAAAGAGAAAAAAACACTTCTATACTTTTAAGTTTTATTGTCTAAAACAGCTGACAGGATTCCAGTTAAAATGGCAGGTTATATTTGGCTCCTTTGAACCAATGAAAAGAGAATCAGATTTACAGTAGACACTCTTTCAGAGACAGAACAGGCCGCTGGTAATCCATAAGCAAGTGGAAGGACACTGGGGAAGAGGAGGGACCAAAAGTGGACAGCTGTGCCTTTCCTGCTCTCTCGCTCAGTGGCCCGTGGTGGTGGTTTTGGCTGAACAGTAAGACAACCCTGGCCCCTTAAAAAAACTGAAGTAGACATCCAAATCAAGAGATGAATAGATTACTAAAAAGAAACACTAGAAACATGAAAAAGCAAAGGAACATGGCTCTTCTAAAAGATCATAACTTCTTAATTGTTAAGTAAAAGATGCTCATAGAGGTAAACATTTTAAAAGCGTAAAGGTGAAAATGATCAATGACCTGAAAGAGCATGAAGGTGAAATTAATCTAGGATCTTAGGAGTAAAGTGAGCAACACAGAAAACAAGCTAGAAATATGAATGGAAAACTCAGCAATAGGTAATAAAAATTTGGATTAAACTTGAAGTTTTAAAGAAACACAGAAATGTTAGAAATGAAACCTAAGCCAAATAAATAACACATTGGAAGACATTGCTAGTTGCCTCGACTGAGCAGAAAAAAATACTTGGGAGGAAGGACTGGTTGAGTATATAAAATCAAAAATTAGTAAGAAAATATATAATCCCATACACAGTATCCATAGAGAATTAGAATCTATGACTCCATATCCAAGAAACAGAATCTCTGGTAAAGCTACCCACAGACTTGATAGTTAAAGGAGAGAAATCTGTCAACTGAAAATAAGATGGTATAGTTGTTCTGTTATATGATACAGTAAACTTCAGTCTAAAATTAGAAAAATGAAGAAGGCCACTACCTATTAATAAACAAGTAAACAAACAAGCAAACATTAGAACAACTCATTAAGAAGATACTTATAATGAATGATTATGTGTAATTATAATAATTACTTTCAAATATTTATATGCATATGAAATTAATGCCTTTCATTTTATAAAACAACACAGATGAACAGAAAAGGTTAAACAGATCCTAATAATTATAGGTGATTTCAATATCACATTCTAATCTGTTGATGAGGCATTTACCTTCAGAATTAAAAGTTCACTGCAGATCAAATGAACTGAACATTTCAAAATACAAAATAGTCTATCCAACAGATACCGATGCATGCAACTCTAAAATAGACCACATTCTTACAAGTCTTATCTAAAGCAAGTCTTCCCAAGTACAAAACAATTGAAATAATTTCTTATACCATCTTAGATAACAGTACAACCGAACTAGAAATCACTAGTAAAAGAAAAATTAAAACAGTAACAACACCAGCAAACCAAGATACATAGATATATAGAAACTGAACAGTACAATCTTGATTAGTAGTCACTGAAGAAATCCTGGAGTAAGTTAAAATTTTATACAAATGAAATCATAGTTTGATAGAACCTTTAAGACATATCTAAGCCAGGTGTGGTGGTTCATACCTTTAATGCAGTTCAAGGCAGGCAGATCTCTGTGAATTTGAGGCCAGCCTGGTCTACAAAATGAGTTCCAGGACAGCCAGGTCTGTTACACAGTGAAACCCTATCTTGAAAAACTAACACCAAAAAACTTCAAAAGTTCTAAAATAATAAGTTAACATTATACCACACAATCTTAGGAAAACAAGAACAAACCCAAAAAGCAGTTTATGTCAAAAAGTTAAAAAGATCAGAGTTGAAATGAAGTAGAAACAAAAAGCAATATAGTTGTTTTTTAGAGAAAACAACCATGCTAGCCAGAAGGGAGGATAGCCAAGTTAGTACCATTAGAGCTCTATAGGGGTACAATGATCTGCCCGTGTGACGTCAGGAGGCTCAGTAGGGGGACCTTTGGAAACATTCCCAAAATAAGAAATTACAAAAGAGATGGTTAAGTATAAGTGAGGTTGTTTGGAAATAGGTACCCTCAGAAAGTATTGTTGAGAATGTTAATTGAGCAGCCAAAAAAGCTAAAAATATAACTACCATATCAGCTAGCATGCCTTAATCAAAGTGCTTCTAACATACCACATGCCTGAGAGACACATGCACATCTATTTTTTTTTATTGCTTCATATGATGTAAAATGGAACCAACTTATTTGTTTGTTAATAAACGAGCAGATAAGTAAAATTTGGTACATATTCACAATAGAATTTTATTCATTCATAAAGAAAGATGCAATTATGACATGTGCAGGAAGCAGATGGAACTGGAGGCCATTAAGCTAAGCAAAATAAGCCTGACCTAGAAAGTTAAAGTTTCATAAATAATCCTTGTTTAAAGTTCTTTGTATGAGTAACTTAAGAAACTGGGAAAGGGTTATAAGAGAGGAAGAGCTGTTAAGGGAGGAAGAGAGGGTGATGGATATGCATGTTATGAGAGTCGGAGGGGAGAGCCCTGAGTGACAGAACAGGGAAGACTTGGGAGGGGATCAAACAGGGCAACTTGTAATTATGTTAAAGTGTGAAGATCCATTACTTGTGGATATCATGAAATGCATTATTTTGTATGCCAGATTAAGAAAAAGTAAAAATTTCACTAGAAAAATATGAACATGCCTAGTTATCTGTACTCTTTGTATTGTTACAAATTTATGTTACGTGAAGCTTTATAAAATAAATACTAAATCGTTTACTCTCTAAAATACTAAATCGTTTCCTGTTTTAAAAAATATTTTCAATGGTAGCCTCTTAAATCATTCCTTATTAAACCCTATTAATTTGTCATATACATTGGCTTATTTTGAGATAAAACTGGCAGGAAAACCTTATTAGTTATTTTTCCCTGGCCCTTACTGATGATTTAAATATTCTTGTGTAAAATCATTGTTAAATTTCATATATTTATAAGAATTAAATTGAAGAGTTAGAGAGTAGCTCAGTAGTTAAGAGTATATACTGCTCTTGCAGTGGACCCGAATTTTGTTCCCAGCACCCATGTCAGGAGGCTCATGGGCACCTGTAACTCCAGCTCCAAGGCACCTGCAGCCATGCTTGTGTACATGCACTCGGATACACACACAGACAGACAGGCAGGCAGGCAGGCAGACAGACAGACAGCCTCTCTGTCTGTCTGTCTGTCTGTCTGTCTGTCTCTGTCTCTGTCTCTCTCTGCCTCTTTCTCTCTCTCTCTCTCT
>NW_022196906.1:50011892-50016326 GCF_008632895.1 Mastomys coucha | reverse complement strand
CTCTCTCTCTCTCTCTCTCTCTCCTCTTTTAAGAATTAATTTGAGGGAGCTGGAGAGAAGGCTCAGTGGTTGATGGCACTGACTGCTCTTTCAGAGAACCTGGGTTCAAATTCCAGAACCCAGATGGTAGCTCACAATCACCTGTAACTCCAAGATCTGGCACTGTAACACAGAATACATCAGGCAAAACACCAATGCACATAAAATGAAAATAACTAATTTATAAAAAAGAATTAATTTGATTCTGACTCTGTTTTTGTTCTCATTGAAGGTAAATGAGATTGCCTTCATAAATACCCTTGAAGCTCAGAATAAACGTCATGATGTTTTATCAAAACTGAAGGAATATGAGCAGAGACTTAATGAATTGCAGGAAGAACGTCAGAGAAGACAAGAAGAAAAGCAAGCTCGTGATGAGGCTGTGCAGGTAGGATTCTACTCAGCATTTACTAAGTTTCTTTCATATCTCAGGCTTTGAGTTAGGCTGAAGATCCAGAGAGAAGTAAAACTCTGCCTGCCTGCCTGCCTGCCTGCCTGCCTGCCTCTCTGCCTGCCTCTAGTTCTTACAAAGTGAAATATATGAAATATATGTGTATATACACATATACACATACAGTGAAATATATGTGTGTGCAAAAGTGTGTATGTGTGTGTGTGTGTGTGTGTGTGTGTGTGTGTGTGTGTGTGTTGGAGTGGCTTGTGTAACAATTGCTGTCACCTGAAAGAACAGCCAAGGATTTGGTAGTAGTTCATTTCATGAATCTGAGTGTCTTAGTTGTTGCAGTCTGGTGCTAGGGTCTCAGAATTCCTAGAGAGCTATCTCTTTCCAGCTTGTATTGAAATTCTGAGAATTTAAATAGGTTCTAACACCAGGGAAGGAATGGCTTAGGAACATGACATGAATTTGGCCAGTGAGAGTGAGGGCAAGCAGAACAATAGCAAAAGCTTCCTTCTTTGATGTCTTTTTGTGTGGGCTGCCACCAGAAGATGTGGCTCAGATAAAGGTGGGTCTTCCACCTCAAGTCAACCAAGAAAAATCTGTCATAGGTGTGCCAGTTACTTGGTTGGATCTTAGTTAATTTCAGATTAAGTCCAGTTAACAAGCAAGATTAGGCATTATACTATTTTAAATGGAATTTTTACCTAACTGTATTTTCAAGTTCCTTATTAGTATGTAGGAATATAGTCAGCACATTTTTACAGATCATGACTCTTCAAATTTGATTAAACTTGTTTTCTAACTATGCCACGAGGTATACATAGAAGTGTGTGACTATGTTTATGTGTATATGTGTGTGTGTGTGTGTATTTCTTAGGATTTAATACATATAAGATCATGTTATAATTTTGTGTAACAATGGTAAATGACATATGAAAACCCTATGTCATTGCTGTTTGAATTTTGCTTAAATTCTTAGAAGCTATATACTTGTAGACAATCCAGGAATAAATAAATGTTTGTTGTCAAAGTTATGCCACCTTTGATTGTTTTAATTGTACTCATAATTCTGATAACTTTAATTTTTTAACGTCAGGAACGTAAGAGAGCCTTGGAGGCAGAACGGCAGGCCCGTGTAGAGGAATTATTGATGAAGAGGAAAGAACAAGAAGCCCGAATTGAGCAACAGAGGCAAGAGAAGGAGAAAGCACGTGAAGATGCAGCCCGGGAAAGAGCAAGGTACCTAGTTTACTATCTTGGTTTTAGTCTTGATGAACAGTTTGCCATTGAGCAAATAGTTATAGCTGATCTTATTAACTCCAGTGATGACTTGCATATAGTTTATAAATACCACAAGTTTAGAAATGTGCCAGATTTTTAGGATATTTGACATTACATTTAAAATAGAGAACTTTTGAAACTTGTATTGGCCGAGAAAATTATTTGAAGTCTTTTTTGCATGAAAAAATATAATTTAATTCTAATGAGCTTTAATGAAAAGGAATTGTCTTTCAAGATATTTGCATAAGTAAGGGTCATCAATTAAAGACCTTTCTTTTGAACCTTAGGTTATTTAGATCTCTTTGACTTGTAGTTATTTTATAAGTATGAATTTAGCTTTCAATATAACATTGCTTTCTGTTACTGGTTTCTAATGAAGCCTTGTCACTCGAAGAATATACTTTGTATGTTTTTATTGCTGTAATATTTGTTGAGACTGTGTTTATAGCCTTAGATATGTACTGTTCTCTCTGCCCCTGGGGATGATATTGGTTAGAATATTCTGTGCTTGTCAGCTGAGTAGGCGACAGAGCCCTCTGGTCTTCTGCTTGTCTGCCCACTTCCCAAGTGTAGTAGCTGAGTGGTATCATTATGTGTTTTGATGCTAAATTGTACATTCTGTTTTCACTCCATCTTACTGAGACAAGGAAGATATTCTTACTTTTATTATGAAATGCTTCTCTCTGGCTCTAAAAATATTTCTTGTATAAAGGTCATTTTTTTCTGTTACAAATATAACCACAGTTGTCTTCTGTCTTTTTTCTTTCATCCTGCTGTGGTTTTCTCAAACATGTTATTTATTTTTCTGAAATCTGCTTATTTATTTCATCTTTCTGATTTATATGTTTATTGCACTGCATTTGATATAACTGTTTAATGAGATAGGGTTTATTGGTGCCAATTTTAGATTGGTCATCCCTGTGTCTCAAATCTTTGTCACTTTTACTGTTTTAGTCTTTGTTAAAATAAAACTTTTTTTGTACTTTACCTCTTTTTTTCCTTCTTTTTTAAAAATATTATTTTATTTATAATCCAGACATTGCTCCCTCCTTCTTGGTCCCCTCTCCCCCAGTTCCTCATCCCATTCCTCCTCCCCCTCCCCCTGGTCTCCAAGAGGATGCTCCCCCCATCAGGCCTCACTCTTCCCAGCAGCCTCAAGGATTAGGCGCATCTTCTCCCACTGAAGCTAGACCAGACAGACCTCTGTTATACATGTCTTGGACCAGCCCGTGTATGCTGTCTGGTTGGTGGCTCATAGTATCAGTAATAGTGTCAGGCCCTGGCTCCCCACCACCACGCCAAGAGCTGAATTCCAAGTTGGGCTGGAAACTGGACCTCCATTTTTCCTTTAGGCTCTTCTTCATTTTTGTCACTGCAGTTCTTTTAGAAAGGAACAATTCTGCGTCCTTTACCAAGATAGTAGGATGTAGGGGTAAAGGTTCTGTATAGGCACCAACTTGACTTCTCTATATTCAGTGAGTTGTATAGCTGTATAGGGCCTTGCAGTTTGTGGAAAGCAGCCTATGGTCTTGGCAACAGCATGAGTTGTCTAGGGGTTCCCATGAGAACTTTTTAGCCAGCAATTAGTTGTAACCCAGTCCCAGTACTGGAACTTTTTATTTGATAACAAGAGGTGGCTTGTCAGTTGCGACTCTATGTTTCCCATTATTTGGCAATTTCATTTAGATCACCTTCATAAATGTATATATTTTATGAAGTTTCTACTGTATTTTCATACTACCCCCACAAATGGCCCTTCATTTTAGCTGTCTCTCCCTCTATTCCTTCCTCCATTTCCTCCTCCTGTTTCAGTCCCTCTACCCTATGCCATCTATAACTATCCTATTATTTCCCTTTCCTTGGGAGATCTCTCTGCCTGCACAGCCTGCAGTTTATACCTAAACTCTGTGGGTCTATGGATTGTAGCTTAGGTATCAATTACTTAACAGCTAATAATCACATATGGCAAATATATATTGTATTTGTCTTTCTGGGTCTTTGATATCTCATTCAGGATGATTTTTTTCTACTTTCATTTATTTCAAGTTTCATGTATGCATGCTCACTTTCTCCTTCCTTCCCTGCCCCCTCCCTCCCTTCCTTCTTTCCTTCCATCTGTTTTCTTTCTTTTCGATGTGGCTGAGTACTCTGTTGTGCAAATGTACCACATTGTCTCTATCCATTTGTGAAGAAATGTAGACAGACATACAGGTTGTTTATGATTTCTGGCTATTATGAACGGAGCACAATGAGCATAGTTGAGCAAGTGTTACTGTGGTAGGATGAAGTATCCTTTTGAGTATATGCCAAACAGTGGTATAGCTTGATCTTAAGGTATCTTGATTCCCATCTTCCTTAGGGATCACCACACTGATTTCCATAGTAGCTATACAAGTTTGCACTTCCAAAAGCAATGGATGATTGTTCCCCTTTTCCCACATTCTCACAAGGGTGAGCTGTTACTTGTTTTATTGATTTAAGCCATTTTGGCAGGCATAAGATAAAATCTCAGAGTGGTTTTGATTTATATTTTCTTAATAATGTTGAACATTTGTTTTCTCAGCCATTTTTGTTTCTGCATTTGAGAATTCTCTGTTTAGATCTGTACACCTTTTTTTTCTGTTACTTCGTTTTTTTAATTAGATATTTTCTTTATTTACGTGTCATATGATATCTCCTTTCGCGGTTTCCCCTCCGAAAAAAAAGAAAAAAAA
>NW_022196906.1:50008027-50011723 GCF_008632895.1 Mastomys coucha | reverse complement strand
TTGACTAGGCCATCCTCTGCTACATATGCTGCTGGAGCCATGAGTCCCACCATGTGTACTCTTTGGTTTGTGGTTTAATCCCTGGGAGCTCTGAGGGTACTAGTTAGTTCATATTGTTTGTCCTAAGGGGCTACAAACCCTTCAGCTCCTTGGGTCCTTTCTGTAGCTTGTTTATTGGGGACCATGTGCTCAGTCCAATGGATGGCTCTGAGCCTCTACTTCTGTATTAGTGGGGTACTGTCAGAGCCTCTCAGGAGACAGCTGTATCAGGCTCCTGTTATCTAGCACTTGCTGGCATCCACAATAGTGTCTGGGTTTGATAATTGATTATGGGAAGGATTCCCAGGTGGAGCAGTCTCTGGATTATCTTTCTTTCAGTCTCTGCTCCATAGTTTGTCTCTGCAACTCCTTCCATGCGTATTTTGTTCCCCCTTTTAAGAAGGAAGGAAGTGTCCACACTTTGGTCTTCCTTCTTTTGTTTCTTGTGGTTTGTGGATTGTACTTTGTGTATTCTGATCTTCTAGACTAATATCTACTTATCAGAGAGTGCATACCATGTGTGTTCTTTTGTGATTGTGTTACTTCACTCAGGATGATATTCTCCAGATCCATCCATTTCTCTAAGAATTTCATAAATTCATTGTTTTTAATAGTTGAGTAGTACTCCATTATGTAGATGTACCACATTTTCTGTATCCATTCCTCTGTTGAGTAAAGCATGTGTCCCTTATTACATGTTCAAGTCTCTGAAAAAAGAAATCGAAGAAGATCTCAGAAGATGGAAAGATCTCCCATGCTCATGGATTGACAGGATTAATATAGTAAAAATGTCCATCTTACCAAAAGCAGTCTACAGATTCAATGCAATCCCTATCAAAATTCCAACTCAATTCTTCACAGACTTCGAAAGAGCAATTTGTAAATTCATCTGGAATAACAAAAAACCTAGGATAGCAAAAACTATTCTCAACAATAAAAGAACCTCTGGTGGAATCACCATGCTGGACCTTAAGCTGTACTACCGAGCAATTGTGATAAAAACTTCACGGTATTGGTACAGTGACAGGCAGGTAGATCAGTGGAATAGATTTTAAGACCCAGAAATGAACCCACATACCTATGGGCACTTGATCTGTACACCATTTTTAAATTGGGTTATTTTTTTTCTTGATATTTAGTTTTTGTAAAAAATTATTTATTTATTTTAGATATTAGCCCTCCTGTAGGCTACTGCTTTGGCTTCTTCGCTTCTTGCTGTCTACTTCTTTGGGGTATTTACTCTCTCTCTCTCTCTTTCTCTCTTTCTCACTTGCGCTCTCTCTCTCTCTCTCTCTCTCTCTCTCTCTCTCTCTCTCTCTTTCTTTTTTCTCGAGCTTTCAGATGTGCTATTAACTTACTAGTCTGACATCTCCAGTTTTTTTAGGTAGGCAGTTAGTGCTATGAACTTGCCTCTTAACAATACCTTGATTGTTTCCCATAAGTTTGTGTATGTTGTATTTAATTTCATTTAATTCTGGAAAGTCTTTAATTTATTTCTTAGTTTCTGCTTTAACCTATTTTTCATTCAGGAGTGAGTGGGTTAGTTTCCATGAGTTTGTAAGCTTTCTGGTGTTGATACCCAGCTTTAATCTGTGGTGTTCAGATATTTGGGTGTAATGTGTAAATTCCTGTTAGGTCCATTTGCTGTCTACTTCTTTGGGGTATTTACTTTCTCTCTCTCTCTCTCTCACTCTCTCTCTTTTTCTCTGTCTCTCTCTGTTTCTCTCCCTCTCTGTCTCTCCCTCTCTCTCCCTCTCTTTCTCACCTGCTCTCTCTCTCTCACTCTCTCGCTCTCTCGCTCTCTTTCTTAGTTTCAGCATTGCTGTTCTGTTTTTCTCTGGATTGATTGTCTGTTGGTGAGAGTGGGGTTGAAGCCTCTCTTTTTCAGTGTGTACCAGTCTGTATGTGATTTACGCTGTTTAATGGTACTTTATTAATTTGTGTGCCTTCGTGATTAGGGCTTAAATATTAGGAATTGTAATGTCCTCTTGGTGGATTTTTCTGTTGATGAGTATTTAGTGTCCTTCTCCTCTCTTTTGATCAGTTTTGGTTTCAAGTATATTTTGGTAGATATTAAAATGGCTACAAGAGTGTGTTTCTTAGGTCCATTTCTTTGGAGTGATGTGCATCATGGTCTCCTTTTCTGTTCTCTTAGCTTGTCAGTTTATATTTTTCCTTTTGTTATCTTGTGATGTTAATAAAACTTCATAAGGGGAAAAATGTAAATTATGTTTTCAACATTTTGGACTTAATGATAGTACTAGGCCAGTTTTGGTTCAGAAATTTATTTTCATAGCTTATCATCTATGTTACTTAACCTCCAGAAACAAGTAAAATGAAACAAACCTTTAATCCTTTTCAAATATTTATGAGGCAATATGTGTGAGACATAATATATTTTCAGAATATTTTAAAAATAATTGCCTATTAGAATACATAAGCTTTACATCGAAATTGTACTTTTTGTTTCATGAGATGAGGCATGTTACTCCAAGAAGGTAAACTTACAGATTGGACTTATTCTGACAGAGACAGGGAAGAACGGTTGGCAGCACTCACAGCAGCTCAGCAAGAAGCTATGGAAGAGCTGCAGAAAAAAATTCAGCTCAAGGTCAGAATATCAGGTTATTTTAATTTGAAATTCTAGAGCTTACAATGAATGGAACACATAAATTTCTATGGAATAAAAATTGAATTAATTTGTATTTATAATTTTAAATAAATATTTATGATTGAGTTATGACTGATTTAAATTCAGCTGTTTGAAAACTAAGTTTATTACGTTAAATTTATTTTAATATTGTAGAGTTATTATGGGGCAACAATAAAGAAATTCAATATTTCCTCTTATTAGCTAATAAACAAATTGAAAACATTATTAATAGTATTTTGTTATTTTATGTATCTAGTTTATTATCTAATTATTCACTTAATATTAATGCTTTTGAATTGTGTAGTTCTAACTTGGAAGATTATAAAAAAACCATTAATTTCTAGAAAAATGTTATCAGTATTATAACATGTATGTGGTCTCTGCTATCTCAGTGCTTTATACTGTATCACAATGATTTGCATGTTGACTCCTTGTAGAGATATTTAATATTATATAATAGAGATAGTAACTTTTTAATTTGAAAGACCATATTTTTCAATTTGTAGGGCTATAGGAATTTATCATTAATTTAAATTCAATGCAGCAAATATTTATAAAATAGTCTTCCCTTTTCAGGAAGTGCCTAATCTAGTGTGAGATTCAGATATGAATTGGTTAGCTTCTGCATAATAATGGTAGAGTTATGTAGAATGTAGGATAGAGGAGGATGCTTGACATATCAAAGATCAGGAAGAATAATTACTCAGTTTAATCTTAAAAGATTAATTGAATGTAGAAAATACAATTGAATAAAGTATGTTCTGGTCGTATAAAATAGCATGAACCCCAATAAGATTTTCCTTGGTTAGTGGCTTGAGGTAAAAAAGTAGTAATATGCTGGGCAGTGGTAGCTCACACCTTTAATCCCAGCACTTGGGAGACAGAAGTAGGTGGATTTCTGAGTTCGAGGCCAGCCTAGTCTGTAGAGTGAGTTCCAGGACAGCCAGGGATATACAGAGAAACTCTGTCTCAAAAAACCAAAAAAAAAAAAAAAAAAAAAAAAA
>NW_022196906.1:49999733-50007826 GCF_008632895.1 Mastomys coucha | reverse complement strand
CATATTGTTTGATAGGTAACCAAATGAATAGTGGGTAGCAGGGTATCAAATTCTGCCTCTAATAGCAGTGTTTAGACACTGAGCACAGTGGCACAGTAGTTGTATGAAGTTCTGTGTAAAAATATCTGATCATCTTTAACTTACTGTTTTCCATATTTGTCTATGAAACTATTCACATAAAGCATATACTAACATCCTCTAGGGCACATCTTAGGAAGCAATATTGTCCATGTGTGATATGTTAAAAGATTCAGCTTGGTTCTTCAGTGTGAAAGTTAGTATCAAAACAAGGCACTTTTGGATTATTTTAGAAGTTTTAATGGAAAGTCTTTTTTCAAGTTCTTAGTATAATCTGAATACTTTTTAAGTTTCTCACACTATGATCCTATCTCCAGCATGATGAAAGCATTCGAAGGCACATGGAACAGATTGAGCAAAGGAAAGAAAAAGCTGCCGAGTTAAGCAGTGGGCGGCATGCAAGCACTGATTATGCCCCCAAACTGACCCCTTATGAAAGAAAGAAGCAGTGTTCTCTCTGCAATGTCCTGGTAGGTGGTTGTCATTATCAACAGTCTGGTGATATGATTTACTGCTAAAATTTATTAAACGGTTCCCAGCCTTTTAAATCTTGTGCTAAGGCATTTACTAAGTTGTCTGGACTTCTGTGAGGATTTTAAATGAAAAGTAAGTACTAAAATAATAGCAGTTAGGAATGGCAGTGCAAAGTGCCAATGTTTGCAGTTGTTACTAAAATGTTTGTTTACCTGCTTAATGGTAGACTAAGCCAGTATTTTAGTGTATTGAGACCAAAAACCAAAACCCAAGGTTTCAATGTTTTTCGAATCTTTAAACTTAGTCTGAGAATTACATTCTTTTTTATTATTATTTTTAATTTATTTTTTATACTCCACATTCCATTCCCTGTCTCCCCCATCCACCATCCGACTGCTCCAAATGCCATACCTCCTCCTCACCCTTCCCGTCTCCACATGGATGCCCCTAGCCCCCTACTCCACCTGACCTCTAAACTCCTTGGGGCCTCCAATCTCTTGAGGGTTAGGTGCATCATCTCTGAATGAACACAGACCAGGAAGTCCTCTACTGTATGTGTGTTGGGGGCCTCATATCAGCTGGTGTATGCTGTCTGTTTGGTGGTGAGTGGTTGAAAGATCTCTGGAGTCCAGATTAATTGAGCCTGTTGGTCCTCCTACAGGATCACCCTTCTCCTCAGCTTCTTTTAGCCTTCCCTAATTCAACAACGGGTTAGCTGCTTCTGTCCATTGGTTGGGTGCAAATATCTGCATCTGACTCTTTCTAAGGAAAATATTTGGATTGATCTATCTATCTACCTACCCATCCATCCATCCTAGAGTGACCTAAATTTGTATATAATCTACTGGATTAAATATTAATTATAATAAATATTATAATAATATAATATTTAGTTCTTAGTATTGGGTGCAATGATATGTTGATTGCTATGGCTTTGATTTTTGTGCTTTTAGATTGCATCTGAAGTGTATCTCTTTAGCCACATTAAAGGGAAAAAACATCAGCAAGCTGTGAGAGAGAATAGCAGTATCCAGGGGCGTGAACTTTCAGATGAGGAAGTGGTAAGCTTTACATTTGTCCTTTTACAGTTATTGATTACCTAGGATGAGCTCTTTATTATATATTCCTTATTTATATGTATTTGTATAGCTATTTAGAAGCATGCTTAGCACTTAATATCTACATTAGTATAATAAGCAGGTATTTTATTATTTTAATATACATATTAATAATTATACAGATAAGATTTTTGCTATCACTTATATAATTTTCATACAAAAATATGTTACACTATCTTGTGCTGGTGAGATAGCTAGTTCATACAATAAAGGCACATGCAGCCAAACCTGTCATCTTCAGTTTGATCCCTGAGACTCACATGGTGGAAGGAGGAAATCGACTCTCTTAAATTGCCCTCTAACCTCTACGCTCATGCCATGGCAGATAGACAACTGAGTGTGCACACATACCCTAAATGAATAAAACATATTTCAAAAAATTTCAGAAGTTATAACCAGGTACTCCAGATGTAGTTTTGCAATTAATAGGAGCAGAGTTTGTAGAGAACCAGAATTGTTTTCGAGCACCCACAGTGTGGCTCACAACTGCCTTTACCACCAGCTCTAGGAGATCTGATGCCCTCATTTGACCTCTGTGGCCATTTACATGTACGTGTAGACACACATAGGCACGTGCACATATACACATAAAAGTAAATTTTGAAAAAAGAGAAGTTATAATATTTTGTTATTAATTTGAGACAAAAATTCATCGGTGATTATCAAATGTTTTAGAAAATATAGATCAATGTCTATTTCATGTAAGTGGTTAATATTTCATTAGTAAACCATTTACAAAGTTTTAGGAATGTATTATTTATTTACCTATAATCAGTGTTTATTAAAATTTTATAAATATATAATTTTATAAAAATGTTTATAATATAAATATGTTTATAATTTTATATTAACCTGTTCTTGAACTATGATATTTATGAATTTGTTCTCTCTATTATACAAAATGTCTAAAGCTACTAAAGAGTATGAAAATCATGCTTGTTAAACATCTCTTAAGATGTCCAGGAAAGATTATTGTGATTTCTTTGAGTATAGTACTTGTTTGTAGATGTTAGTGTATGGTAAACTTCCATTTAGCATTTATTTTAATTATTTTGCAAGTATTGTGGGGTGGAAATCAGGAAACAGTTGGGGGGTTGTTGCTCTTGTTATGTTTGCCACTGCCCTGTATACTCAGGCTTCTGCAGATTCTGTACCTCCTATTTGCCATAGAAGCAACTCACTGACAGCTAACTCTTTTATTTTTGCTCTGGGGATTGAATTTAGGTTTGTCATCAGAGTTACATAGCAAGCACTTTTACTCATCAAGCCATCTTACTGGCTGGGTGTATGTTTCTTTGCAATTCCTTTGGCATATCTGAAGGTCAGAAAGTGTTATGTGTACAAAATTCTAAACACTTCTTAAAATGGTTTTTTCCATTGAGCAGTCACCATCTTTATTTTGAAAGTCTTAGTTGTTAGATATGTTTAAGGTACTCTTGCATCCAATCAATAGCAGCATTTAAGAAACCCTAGGAAATATTTCTAACAGTTGGAAAAGTCACAAAAATAAAATGTGCTGTAGATAACATTCTTCTGCATTTGACTCAGACACTTCTGGCACTGCTTTGGAGAAAAAGCAACATGAACACAAAGATTCTAATCCTGGGACTGTCAGTTCTACTTGGGTTGTTCATAATGTGCTGAGATCCTACTGTCATCTCCACAGCCAGGGAACACCTTGTTTCTACACTAGTCCATTTAGATTCTGTGCCCTCTGGTTGAGGAGGTGTCACTGTGGATGGTCTTTGTTTTTGTCTATGGGTTGGTGATTCTTATTTTAAAGTCTTAACATCAGTAAACTGAACAGATTGCCCAACACCTTGTTAAAATAACTCTTAATTACTTTAGTCTGAATCTCCCCATTGGAGGCTAGTTCCTGGTTGGTCAGGATGGACTCCTCATACTTAGCTAGACTTTTCATTTGCAACAAACACTGTGATGACGTGATTGATATGTGACTGCATGGCCATCTCAGTTTGCAAATTACAGGAAGATTTATGATCTACCTATCTCTTCCCTGCAGAATAGGACTATATTTGACAGAAATTGGCATATTAGCCATGGACGGTGGAGATACCAATCTCTGAATGATAATTTTCTTGGCTGTACTCTTGGGAGAGTCTCTCTGGCTTCTCAGGTTTGGGTTCAGTCACTGTGACCTTCAACTGCTTGAGCTCTTAATCTTTGACACAGAGTTATTTCCCAGCTGGCTAGCTGCTGCCTGCTGCTCACAGTCCTTCTGCTTTCCTCCGTCCACATGCCTTACAGCCTCACCCTCGTGTGCTTGTTGGAGGCTTTCACTGAAGCTTCTTATTCTGGCTGTCAAGCTCCTGCTGCATATCATGTTTATTGTCTTCATAGACCATAGTTGTTTTCTCCAAAATCTTAGTGTTGTATGTCAAAGTTTGATTTTCTTCTCCAGTCATTCTATTTCTGACTTAAGTTCTGAGACTAACTTTGTCAAATGCTTTTATAATGCCTTGAATGTAATGCATTGTTTGCTAAGCTCCGCAGGCATCAGTTGTCATAGGCAACATCATTTCTCCAAAACTTCTATCACTTTTGGAAGGGTCTCTGGTTGATATCCACGAATTTGCACAGGGGCAATGATGAGAAATTCTCTAGAATCATTTCAGTCACCAGTGGCTCATCTCCAACCACCCTTCCTAAGCAGGTTTGTGCTTTGCCTTCTGGTATTAACCCACATATCATCTTGTTTTTGGTCTCACTACTTCACCTCTTGGCTTAGTTCAGCAAATCTCATGACTTGGAAGCTTTCTTCATATTCTTCAGTCCTTGTATTCATATACAATCAGCTGTCCCTTCCTTCCTCATTGAACGGTTGGGTAACTTTGCATCTTGATGTGGAGCCATCTTGTTAGTCCCATACAGTTGGTTCTTTTCCAGGACTTCATTATGTTCTTAGCATCACCACTGACTGATAAATATTTCCAGCTTCATATAATCTCTTACCATCTGCTTCGGTCTGGTTAGTTCTTTCACATCCAGAAAGATCCACCAGAAACCACTGGCTGATAGTCATTTGTTCTTTTTTTCTGTAACTTGTCTCTCTTGGCATCTGGGGTAGTGTGGACTAGTTTAATGCTCAGTGGGGAAAAGTAGACTCTATGCATTGGCAACATGTCTCTTTTTTTTTGACCTCTGAGAAAGCCTTCAAATGGTTCTTTCTATTTCTGTCCACCCTACAACATATATATTGTGGTTCTTCTTGGAACATTTAGATTGTGAGAGTACAGACTCTGTGTTCTTATAGTTGTACTGCAGCCATTTGGGCTTTATGGGGTCAGACTTCTTTCACAGATCATACATAATTATTATAGATTACAATGTAAGAGACAAGTATGCCATAGACACTGACTTTGTTGACCTTTGCTTTGCATATTTTTGTATATTTACTGTAATCTTCAAACTCTGGATCTACTTGTCTCTTGCTAGAGGGAGTCTTTGGAATGGGCAGGGCTTCCATTTTGTTCCAAGGCATCATTTTTGCAATGCATGTCTGTACTATTCCTATCATTACATTTAAAATGTAACATTTTGCTTAAAATGACTATGTGCTATTAAAACCTATGTCCAAACAGTGAAGAAGTAGTTCTTCACCCTTGAGAACTTGTCATTGTATGAGCTTTTCCACTTCCAGCCATACCTTATAGAAACAAAAGACTGTTCTTGTCACAAATGAGGTCATCTACCAAGAGATTAACAACAGCATCAAAAGGTGCCTTTTGGGTGGTGTGAGTTGCCTAAATGAATACAAGGTCTGCTAGTCTCCATTTTTCTTGAGATGATAACCCTTAGCAATATAGAGCTATACAGTTGTAATATTAACCACATCTACATAGCATTCTTGATCAGGAAAGCATATTCGGTACACCTTACAGTATACTTCAATTGGATCTTTAATGTTTTATCAGGATCTTTTTTTAAATTATAGATTCTCTAGCCATCTTAGATTTTGCTGGCTTAATGGCCACAGGCTCAATGATGTACAAACTCATGGCCTCTGACCTAAGCAGGGCTGATGGGTGACTGAGTGACTCAGAGAGTTAGTTATAGGGACCAGATTCTTGCCAAGGAAAGCTGGGTGGTGATGTTAGGGTTTTTTTTTTTTAATGCATGTCATACATTAGTCAAGTACACCAATCTCAAGCACTTAAGTGATGTTTATATATGTACACATGGTATTACACTACCTAGAATAAGATATAATTTCCTATCACCCAAAGGATTCCTTTTGCTCATTCACAGAAGTGTTCCTAAGCTATGACTAGTGTATTGATATCATCAGTTAGTCCTGCCTATTTTGGAACCTCATATAGATGCTGCTGCATGGTATATTCTTTGCTATGACTTTCCTTTCCTAAACCATAGCTTCTGAGTTTGACTCCTATTCTTTCTGTGCAATTGCAGTAATTGTTTTATTAGATTTTTATTAATACCCATGGGAAAAAGGCAAGGCCAGGAATACCTAGAATTATAGTCCAGCTGGGGCTGAAACTTTGGGTCAAACAACAAACAAACAAAAACCAAGAAACAAATAAAACAAACAAACAAAAAAAAAACCCCTATTTACCTGTATCCATTTTTATAGATAGAACTTGTTTTAAATAAGGATTTCTGACCTAAATTACGGGGTACCATTTCCCATTACAAAAAAAAAATGTATTCATTTGTTTTTTAAAAAGATTTATTGTAAATTCCTTAATGAAGCTAAACATATCATTTATTTTGAAGTAAATTACAATTAAAAGGGAAAGTTTTCTTGGGTTGTAGGTCAGCTTGGTGAGAGTACTTGCTGTTATCCACTGGTATGGAAAAAGTATTCTGCAGTATGCTCTTACATAAACTCAGACATAAATTTTATATCTTTATTTCAGTGAGAAGAGATGAAAAGGAAAGACTAGGGCTGGAGAGATGGCTCAGTGGTTAAGAGCATTGACTGCTCTTCCAAAGGTCCTGAGTTCAGATCCCAGCAACCACATGGTGGTTCACAACCATCTGTAATGGTATCTGATGCCCTCTTCTGGGGTGTCTGAAAACAGCTACAGTATACTCACATACATAAAGTAAATAATTCTTAAAAGAAAAGGACAGGAAAGAATGGTAGACTGCTAAAACAATGTGGAGCAATGTGTACATTTGTTATTTACACATTGTTATTTATTGTAGCGATCTCTTATTTAGTCATTGTGGATTGAGATTTGATTGAAGTGTTTGTTTTATGTATTTTGTCAGTCTCAAATAAATAAAAATTTCACTTTCTTACTTAGTCCATGTAACTGTTCTTAGTGAAAGTTCCTTCCTCCTGAAAAAGAATGTTGGTAATATAGCATATAGAAGCCTCATTTTTAATCAGTGAAGGTACCTATAGTAAACTCTGTGTTCTACTTAAACTTATTACTTCTTGCCTGTGATGTCTTTACATTATATATACCATGCCTATTACCCTTCTTCTTTGGCATATAAGATTTTATTTATATCACTTCTGACCTAATAAAATTGTGCCTTTGACCCAGTGCACTTGACGTCCTGGGTAACTTACTCTTGATCTTTTGACACATTTTATTTTAGCCTGTTAAATATAGTAGGTAGCTATTGAGTAAGAAAGCTTATTGAGTTTTTATCTAAGAAACATTCTAGCATTTTAAAAGGATTCTCACAAAAGAACTGATATGTATTTGATATTTTTGTGACCTTATAATTCAGTTATCTTTTTTAAAGATTAAAAAGTGAGTGCTAATTATGAATATTCTAAAGTGAAAAATTTTACATGTATTGCTAGAGATTTTTAATGCTTGATTTTTCTTACTGTTCTCTCTTACACTGTCTAATGAAACCACATAGTATTTTTGGTATAAGATACATTTTCTTGAGGAGGTGGGTAAGGAGAATGATGTTTAAAAGTTGTGGGTGATTGTCTTCATCATGAATCTTTGTATTCTTTGTGACATTCTTCTGTGTTCCAAGTGTGAATAAGACAAGTTCTCCTTTTTATGTTGCATTCTCACATATGAAGGAAAATAACAGTTAATTTTGTTTCCTGAAATCTATGAGCTGGGTCTTCATGAAGACTCTTAAATTCACCAACATCCATCGGATATTTGTAATCAAAGATTACATATCAATCAAAGATTTCATATCAGCAAAAACATAAAAAATCACTACATTTTCTGCTATGTAAGCTGAGCTCTTTAGTGATATTGTGTCTAGCATTGTCCTTACCTCTCCTTTGTAGGAGCAAAAGCCTTTACTCTCTTTCCTGACTCTTAAGAAGAGCACTGTGGAACTGTCAACAAAAAAGCAAAGCAAATGAACAAACTCTAAGTCAGTTTTTCTCACACTTCCTAATGCAGTGACCCTTTAACACCTCATGTTGTGGTGACCCTCATGAAATCATACTCC
>NW_022196906.1:49977233-49997233 GCF_008632895.1 Mastomys coucha | reverse complement strand
TCCCAAGTGGGACTGAGGCTTCCTAACTAGGGTCCTTAAACTTGTTGACCTTTTTGAGTTCTGTGGACCATATCTTGGGTATTCACTTTTATTTTTTGGCTAATATCCACTTATTAGTGAGTACATACCGTGCATGGCCTTTTGGGCCTGAGTTATTTTTATCACCCTGGTAAAACCTTCATATTTTGATGGCATGTTATTTTTTCAATTGCTGCCAAAATTTAGTTAACTATTCCTATATCTAAATTTGTAGTTAATACAGTTTTATGATCTATTTCATCTTTATTACTTAGATCTGCTGTCAGAATTATATATGTAGAATAAGATAGGACACAGCTTTTCTTTTAGTGTTCTGAAGATATATTCAGTATAAGGATTGCCTTTTGGTTTTTTTCGAGACAAGAGTTTCTCTGTGTAACTCTGGCTGTCCTGGAACTCACTCTGTAGACCAGGCTCTCCTCAAACTCAGAAATCCACCTTCCTCTGCCTCCCAAGTTCTGGGATTAAAGGCATGTGCTACCACCGCCTGGCAAGGATTGTCTTTTTTTTTGAAAAAAAAAATAAAAAAAACTTGGGGACAGTCAGCTAACTACACCTAGAAGCTTATGTAGGCTCTACATTTGAGCGATAATCGTAGGCCCTTTGATTTGCCTGTAAAATTCATTTTTGACTTCTCTCTATGGGAAGATTAATTTTTAAACATGTTTAATGAACAAAACTATGAAAACATTTCTTTCTCCTTGATTTTCTTGTGCTAATAACAAGAAATTAATTTATACCTTTAAATTTAATTTCTTATAGCTACAGTACTTTTATACTATTTACTTTCCTTCTTTATTTGTAGGTATAGCCCAGCCTTAATCCTAATACTTTTAATTTTTGTTCTTCATTTGATTTTAGATAAATCCTTCAAATAGCTTCTTTTCATGTTTTGTTCCCATATTCAGTACTTTTATAGTATTGTAGTGTATTCTACAATGCCTTGTCTCATTCCAATGTGCATCTTACTATACAATATTGGCAGATAACTTTTTTCAGTTTAAGACATAGAAGCATGTTTTTAAATTGTTTTCTCTTTAAAGAGTTCGTTGAATGACTGTCATATGTTTTATTGTGCTTTACCTCTATAATCTGATTTCCTGGCCCATGCATACACTTTGAACCCGTCGTCATGATCAGGACAGTAAACACCCTGATCATCTCAGCTGACCCTCATCTGCGCATGTTCTGGTTTTCTGTCTCTTAGTTTTCCCAATTTCTGTAGAGATATTTTGAGGTTTCTGGTTTTAATAGTAGGCCTATCATCTTCTTTTACAGTTTACTCTATTTTCATTTTATGTAGTATCAATTTTTGTGGTTAGATATTTATATAAAATTGTTATGCCTTCTTGACTGACTTCTTTATTAGTACAAAATTACCACTTTATCCTTGATCATATATATATACATATATACATATATATATATATATATATATATATATATATATATATATATATATATATATATATATATATATATATTGCTGTGAAAAGTCTCCCTTGCCTTCTCTTGACAAAACCATTCCCTTATTTTCTTTTTACCTTTGTATCCTATTTTTGCATGTACCTTATTGAAAAGGGAGTGTTTGATTTCTACTGCTGGCGTGAAGCTGCTGGCTTCCCCCATAGCCTTGCCGTTATGACTAGGCACCACTAAGAAGGTGCAGTGCCAGCTGATAGTCACTTCCTCTGTGCCTTTGCCTCTAGAGTGCGATGCTCTTTCTGATATGTGATATTTCAACTGTTGTTGAAATGATTTCTAAGGATGATGCTAACAATGTTCCAAGCTGCTAGATCTGAGCATCCTGGGAAATTCCCTTTTGCTTATTTGTAAGACTTGGATCATTACAATTGAACTCGTTAATGCTGCAGGACTTCAGACCTTCCTCAGACTCCAAACCATGATCGGGTAATGAGGTTGTTGAACTCTGAGGCTTATTTGAGTCATCTGTTAAGCCTCAGATTAGATCAGAAGGAACATCAGAATCTGCACAGGAAGCCCTTACCTCATTCATCAATTTCACCTTCTAGAAAACTGATGGAGAATTTGTAATGTCACTCACTGAGTGGCAAGGGGACAGATGGTGGACTATAACCCTTATCAGGGGATGGCTTTTTCCCTTTTACTTGGTGTCTGTTTCACTGTATTTCATTAGCTTCATTTTTCTCATCTGTCACTTCAAACAATATAATACATGGACTGTAATTAATAAAATCTCTAGTGTGGTCCACATTTCAAGTCAGGGACCCTAACAGAGTTGAGCCTTTTGTATAATTAAAATGCCCTCTCTAGTTTAAGCTTGTCTGTGCCATATATATTTAATTGCATTTTTCAAAGAGATGCCGACACTTAGGGCACCATTTTGACAGAGGATAGTGTATTTCAAGGTTTCTCAAATTTACTGTTAGACTAATTTATAAACCATAAGTATAATGGAATTCTTAAACGTTTTTATTTCTTCAGGTATTTTTGTATGTTCTTTTTTATTAATTATTTCATTTAGTTACATTCCAGATGTTGTTCCCCCTTCCTTGTCCCACCTCCACAAGTTCTTCACCCCATCCCCCTTCCCTTTTGCTTCTGAGAGGGTGCCCACCAAACCCTATAGCATCTCCCTGCCCTGGGGCATCAAGTTTCTACAGGATTAAGCTCATCCTCTCCCACCTGAGGCCAGACAAATGCAGTCCTCTACTAATATGAAGCTGCGGTCTCAGACTAGCCCATGTTTTCTTGGTTGGTGGCTTAGCCCCTGGGAGCTCTGAGAGGTCCAGGTTAGTTGATACTGTTGTTCTTATGAGGTTGCAACTCCCTTGAGCTCCTTCAGTCCTTCCTCTAACTCTTCCATATGGGTCCCTGACTTCAGTCCAATGGTTGCCTGCAAGCATCTGCATCTGTCTCAGTCAGCTGCTGGTTGAGCCTCTCAAAGGACAGCAATGCTATGCTACCTTCTGCAAACACAACATGGCATTAATAATAGTGTCGCAGTTTGATGCCTGCACAGCTCATATATTTCCTTAGATCTTTACCAGGTTACAACACAAGAGGTGTCATATGAACACACCTAATGATAAACATTATAGCTTCTTAGATATCTCAATGCCCTTGGTTTAGTGTAAATTAATTTCTCTGTGTAGTGCCCTCATTTTAGATAGTGTTAGGTTAATACTTGGGAATATTATATATATATATATACAGCCAACAAAAAGCCATCAGTAGTGATAGATCAACTTTTAAGAGTTTCTCCAAACAGTTTCTTGCAGATAAGATTAGTTTATGGGGAATGATATCAACAAGGGTTTGTTATAGATTTTTTAAATTCTAGCCAAAACTCTGGTGTCCCTTATCTTTTTTCCCTTTGATTTTATTAGTTACTTTTCCTTGTCACACTGAGAATACAATAAATGTTGGTTTAATTGCTCTCTTCCATTTGTTTTTGAAAGAAGACAGTGAGGGAATGTTGTAAAAATGCCTTTCATTTTTTATATTTTTTTTTAAAAAAAATCTGACTTATTTAAATTAGAATAACTAATAGTTTTAATAGTGTAAAAATAATATTTTATTCTTGAATAAAGTAATATAGAAGTTTACATTGCAAACTTCATTCAGAAGTTACAAAATGAAGTTAAGTAAAAAAAATGTTAAAGGTAAAAGATGATGTTAATTTTATCTGTGCAGATTCGTATCTGGCAATCTCCTCATCTTGACCATGAGCCTTGGATCTAGGGAAGCTTACTTGAAGCATGACTTTAGATTTACTTCATTTTTAGAAGAATAAAAAATAAAAATATATTATTATAGTGTTTTTTTTCAAAGTAAACATTCCAGTTATTTTAAAGGATTTATAACAATTAGCTTTCTTAAAACTCAGCTTGGTATTTTAAGATGTTCAAAATGTGAAGTGAATCATTTACTTTGATATGCCATAACTTGTGAAATGTATTCATGTGAAAAGCTATATTATTGATAGTTGAAAGTTATGTTTTATTACTTATGCTTATTCTGTTTTACAATGTTATTCCACACAGATTATGACTCTTACCTATATATCTCAGTTTTTGTAAAATACAGAAGAACATGGAGTCATTAGGAAGCTGACTAAATAGCAGAGTCACAAACTTTTCAATCAGCAATTAATATAGCAAATTATGGCAGAGAGGCTGTAGTCTCATATTCTTGCAAAGGTAATTAAAATATCAAGAAAGATATAAACTCTGACAAGGTGCCTGTATAGGTATTAATGCTTTATATATATTATTTGTATTCCATGTTATATTTAGAATTCAGTTATGACTTAAAAACTACACTTACACGTATGTGTTTAGAATTACCTATCATTTGTTAGCTTTTGCATTTATCACATTGTCATTTAAAATATTAGGATGGGAATTCCAGATTTATCTTTTGATTTCTTCAGTTTACTAAGTGGTTGAGACCAGGAAACACCACTGTACTGAGTTGCAAATTTTATACAGAGCTCTGTAGTTGGCTTGTTTCTACTCATCACAGCCACAAGTAGAAAAGAGTGACCTCTCTTAGTGCTCCCTTAGAAGCAGCAGTATGAAATGCTGTGGTGGATCATTCTGAAGACTGGACTTTTAAGGCTAGAATTTGCATTTAAAACTTCCCTTTGGTCAGAAAGAGACACAGGGCTGCTTTAGGATGAGCTTTGGTGCGCATGCCTTTGTATTCTGACTGCATCTCACCTGCCCGTGCAGGAATACTTAGAATTCCGAGTGGCTCCAGAAGAAGGTGAGGGTTTCTTACTCAGTAATGCTATTCTTCCTTGGAGTAAATCATCCTGCAGGAACTGTAACCTTGTGTAAATTGACTTTCTTGGAAGAACTTGCCTTTCTTTGCATTTCTTTAATTAATTTTAATTGTTATGAATATACTAATATGTATTATATGAAATTATCAATGTAGAAAAACAAAGTAATGCCTGCTATTAATGTTTGGATTGACTCATTCATTATTTATATACTAATATATAAATTTAAACTACACATATGCTGTGTTGCAGATTTGAACCCTGAAACTTACTTAAGATTGTATAATGAATATTTTAAAAATGTAGATTGTTTGTAAAAAATTTATCAGATGACAAAAGCATTGCTTTAACATATATACCATAATTATGTAATTAATGTCAACTTCTGTTTCTCATGCACTTACTACAGTGAGTTTCTTTATAGTGGAGTCATTTGTGCTTCCATTTTCTTTTTTTCCCCCATAACTAGATGCTTAATATGGAAGATTTTTTCTTATTGGATATTTTCTTTATTTACATTTCAAATGTTATCCCATTTCCTGGTTTTCCCTCCCTCCTGGAAACCCCTTATCCCATCCTCCCTCCCCTTGCTTCTGTGAGGGTGTTCCTCCACCCACCCTCCCACTTCCACCTCCCCACCCTCAGTTCCCCTACACTGGGGCATCTATCAAGCCTTCATAGGACCAAGGACCTCTCCTTCCATTGATGCCTGACAAGTCCATCCTCTGCTACATATGAGCTAGAGCCTCCATTTTCCTATGCTTGTTATACTGAAGTAAGCTTATTTATAGTAATTTTAAAATTGAGCACTTATTAGATGTTAAATAGACAGCGCTTGTAGTACTTGTTTAACAAGGTAAACTATATGTGGATGTGTATATACACCAACATTAGCCTATGGAACAGAGATGGGCATGCCAATAGGGATGAAGCCTGCTTGAGCATGGTGAATCATTGTTTTGATGTATTCTTGGATTCAGTTTTCAAGAATTTTATTGAGTATTTTTGCATTGATATTCATAAAGAAAATTGGTCTGAAGTTCTCTTTTTCTCTTGGGTCTTTGGGTGGTTTTGGTATCCGTGTAACTGTGGCTACATAGAAAGAACTGAGTAGTGTTCCTTCTGTTTCTATTTTGTGGAATAGTTTGAAGAGTACTGGTATTAGGTCTTCTTTGAAGGTCTGATAGAATTCTGCACTAAACCCACCTGGTCCTGGACTTTTTTTGGTTGGGAGACTTTAAATGACTGCTGCTGGTTCTTTAGGGGATATGGGACTTTTTAGATGGTTTATCTGATCCTGATTTAACCTTTGTATTATTGTCTATTTCATCCAGATTTTCCAGTTATGTTGAGTATAGGCTTTTGGAATAGGATCTGATGATTTTTTGAATTTCCTCCATTTTGTTGTTATGTGTCCCTTTTCATTTCTGATTTTGTTAATTTGGGAATTGTCTTTATGCCCTCTGGTTAGTCTGTGGAAGGGTTTGTCTATCTTGTTGATTTCCTTGAAGAATTACCTCCTGGTTTTGTTGATTCTTTGTAAAGTTCTTTTTGTTTCTATTTGGTTGATTTCAGCCCTGAGTTTGATTTTTTTCCTGCCATCTACTCCTCTTGAGTGTGTTTGCTTCTTTTTGTTCTAGAGCTTTCAGGTGTGCTGTTAAGATGCTCTCCCTAGTTTCTCTTTGGAAGCACTTAAAGCTATGAGTTTTCCTCTTAGCATTGCTTTCATTGTGTCCCATAAGTTTGGGTATGATGTGTCCTCATTTTCATTAATTTCTAAAAAAGCCTTTAATTTCTTACTTCTCCCTTGACCAAGTTACCATTGAATAGGGCGTTATTCAGCTGCTATGTGTGTGTGGGCTTTCTATTGCTTTTTGTTGTTATTAAAGACCAGCCTTAGTGCATATTGATCAAATAATCCTATCTGGGATTATTTCCATCTTCTTGTATATGTTGAGGCCTGTTCTGTGACCGATTATATGGTCAGTTTTGGAGAAGGTACCATAAGGTGCTGAGAAGTTATGTTCTTTTGCTTTAGGATGAAATGTTCTAGAGATATCTGTTAAATCCATTTGATTCATAACTTCTGTTAGTTTCTCTGTGTCTGTGTTTAGTTTCTGTTTCCATGATTGATCTGTCCATTGATGAGAGTGGGGTGTTGAAGTCTCCCACTATTATTGTGTGAGGTGCAATGTGTGCTTTGAGCTTTAGTAGAGTTTCTTTTATTGAATGTGGGTGCCCTTGCATTTGGAGCATAGATAGATGTTCAGAATTGAGAGTTCTTCTTGGTAGATTTTTTCTTTGATGAATATGAAGTGTCCTTCCTCATCTTTTTTGATAACTTTTGGTTAAAGTTGATATTCTTGGACATTAGAATGGCTACTCCAGCTTGTTTCTTGGGACCTTTTGCTTGGAAAATTGTTTTCTAGACTTTTCTGCTGAGGTAGTGTCTTTCTTTGTAACTGAGGTGCGTTTCCTGTATGCAGCAAAATTCTGGGTCCTGTTAGTTTATGTCTTTTTATTGGGGAATAGAGCCCATTGATATAAACAGATATTAAGGAATAGTGATTGTTCCCTCCTGTTACTTTTGTTGCTAAAGGTGGAATTACGTTTGGGTGGCTATCTTCTTTTGGGTTCTTTGAAAGGGATTACTTTCTTGCATTTTTAGGGTATCATATCCCTCCTTGTTTTGGAGTTTTAATCTATTTTCCTTTGAAGGGCTGGATTTGTGGAGAAACATTGTGTAGATTTGGTTTTGTCATTTCTTCAGGCTTAGGTGCATATTCTCTGACTGAGTCCAGACATGGGTGTCCTATATTGTATATGTGTTAGGGACCTCGTATCAGCCAGTGTATGCTGCCTAGTTGGTGGCTCAGTGTCTGAGAGATCCCAGGGACCAGGTTAGTTGAGATTGCTGGTCTTCCTATAAGGTCGCCGTCCTCCTCAGTTTCTTCTAGCATTCATTCACAGGGGTTCTGTCCATTGGTTGGGTGTAAATATCTGCATCTGAACTCTTTGAGTTGCTTGTTGGGCCCTTTAGAGGGCAGTCACACTAGGCACTTGTTTGTAAGCACACCATAGTATCAGTAACTAGGTCAGGCCTTTGGGCCTCTCCTTGAGCTGGATCTTTCCTCAGGCTCTTCTCCATTTTTATCCCTGCAGTTCTTTTAGACAGGAACAATTCTGGATCAGAGTTTTTGACTGTGGTATGGCAACTCCAACCCTCTACTTGATACCCTGTCTTTCTACTGTAGGTAGACTTTACAAGACTTTACTGTAGGGCATTTCATCTAAGGTCCCTCCCTTTGAGTCCTGAGAGTCTCTCACCTCCCAAGTCTCTGGTACTTTCCAGAGGGTCCCTCCAACTCTTATCTCCCGAGGTTGCCTCTTTCCATTCTTTCTGCTGGCCCTCAGGGTTTTATTCCTGTTACCCCCACTTAATACCTGATCATGTTCCCCTCTTCCCTTCCCTGTCCCCTTTTTCTGCCCCCCCCCACAATACCTGATCTTATTCCCCTATTCCCGGCCCCTTTGCCACCCAGGTTCTCCCCTTTCTCCCTCCTCGTATGATTGCTTTCTTCTCCCTCACAAATGGAATTGAGGCATCCTCACTTGGGTCCTTTGTCTTGTTAACCTTCATGACTTCTATGGATTGTATCCTGGGTATTATGTACTTTTTTTGCTAATAGCCACTTATTAGTGAATACATATCATGCATGTCCTTTTGGGTCTGAGTTACCTCACTCAGGATATTTTCTAGTTCCATCCACTTGCCTGCAAAACTCACGACGTGCTTGTTCTTTTTCTTTTTTTCTTTCGTTTTTCTGATTATTTGAGACAGGGTTTCTCCATTGTAGCCGTGGCTGTCCTGGAACTCACTCTGTAGACCAGGCTGGCCTCTAACTCATAAATCCACCAGCATCTGCCTCCCAAGTGTGCTGGGATTAAAGGCATGTGCCACCACTGCCCAGCGTCCTTATTCTTAATACAAGAGTAGTAGTATATTGTGTAATTGAATCTCATTTTCTCTATCCATTCTTCTGTTGTGGGACATCTAGGTTGTTTCCAGCTTCTGGCTATCACAAATAAGACCACTGTGAACATAGTGGAACGCGTGCCCCTGTGGCATGATGGGACATTTTTTTGGGTATATGCCCAAGAGTGGTATGTCTGGGTCTTCAGGTAGATCTATTTCCAATTTTCTGAGGAATCTCCCAGTTGATTTCCAAAGTGGTTGTACCAGTTTGCAATCCTACCAACAATGGAGGAGTGGTCCATTCCTCTTTCTCCACATCTTCGCCAACATGTGCTATCACCTGATGTTTTGATCTTAGCCATTCTGGTTAGTGTAAGGTGGAATCTCAGGGTCATTTTGATTTGCATTTTCCTGATTACTAAGGACTTTGAACATTTCTTTAAGTGCTTCTCAGCCATTCGATGTTCCTCTGATGTGAATTCTCTGTTTAGTTCTATACCCCATTTTTGGATTTAGGGGAAAGCTGACCCTGTAGGAGAACCAGCAATGTCAATTAACTTGGACCCCAGTGATCTCTCAGATACTAGAACACCAACCAGGCAGCATACAGCAGCTCTTATGAGGCCCCCAACACATATACAGCAGAGGACTGCTGGTTCTTGATTTAGTGAGAGAAGATGCACCTAACCCTCAAGAGACTGGAGGCCCCAGCGAGTTTAGAGGTGTGGTGTGGTGGGGGTGGGGGAATGAGGACATTTTTGTGAAGACAGGGAACAGGGATGAGGTATGGGATGTGTTATGGTGATAGACTGGGAGAGGAATAATATCTGGTGTTTAAAATCAGTAACTAAAAATTAAAAAATAAACCTTGTGATGAAAGATTAAGTGGGGAGGAATTGGTCTGTAGGGCAAAGACTGGAGGAGACACAACAGAGCTGATCTTGCTGTTGGTATCCTAACAAGGGCAGTTTGCAGATTGATTAAGGTTGGTAAGGTTTTTGCTGTACTCATAAGGTCAAGAGAGAGCAGAATTAAAGAGGTAAAGGTGAAGAGGCTATATTTCCTGGTTCCATAGGGTACTAACTTTAGGGCGACAAGAAAAATGATTCTTTTGAGATGATTTAAAGAAAAATTAAAGTGTGAAGAATCAGAGGAATATAGATATAACTTTAGGGGAAGGAATAAGATTTAGTGTACTTTGAAAAGTCTTAACCCTGACAGTAGCATGAGTTTAAATATAATAGAGTGGAGAAAAGACAAAGTGTGTAGGCACACAGAGTGGTAGGTAAATTGGTCATGGGAGTTTATGGGACTTCTATATAAGGATCTATATAGTTCCTCAGTTAAACATAGGGTTTAACTGAGAAATGGTGGGGAGACAATAACAAGTGTTTGAGATTTGAAGAGGGTGGGGTGGTGAACAGGGGGAGGGGGAGGGAATAGGGGATTGTTTTAGTTTTTAGGTTTTTTATTTTTATTTTTTTCTTATTTTATTTTTCTTTTTACTTTTGGAGGGGAACCTGGAAAAGGAGATATTGTAAATAAAGAAAACATCTAATAAAAAATTAAAAAAAAAGAATTTCTAGGAAGACAAGGGTGTGGATAAGCTAATGTATGTGTGCTTGGCTGCCTGGCATTTGTGGTTGAGGTATAGTATCCTAAAAAAACAAAAGTAGTTGACACAGTTTCTCTTATAAATACACTACTCTTCTGTAGCTATAGACACAGAAATAGGTGGAAAACTAGATGTAGAGTTGGGATTTTGCCATGTAAAACGAATGAAGAAATTAAGGAATGAAGAGGCAAAGGAATTAAGTACATGAAATACCATAGTTGCAGTGAGAAGACTTCTGTCTAAGATGATGAGAAAGGCAAACAAATCAAATTCTGTATTTCAACCAAACAAAAACTGTCTTCAGTGCTATACACTTTCCTTTCTGGCGTATCTTTTCTGAGACAATTTACCTTTCTCTCCCCTTTCCCCTACTCTAGACTAGATGCACACATACAAATCCAGATTCTGCTCAGATCAAGTACTGTACTGTACTGCCTAATTGTAGTCTTCCCTCTTTACCCTGATGAACACTTTTCTCATCTTCCCTTTAGGCTCCTATTGCACATTAAATGAATAACCAAACACTTGTATGGTACTATAGTTTTGTGTATATATTTTCCTTTCCCTTTGCATTCCTATGCCCATGTATCCTTAGCATATAGTGCATTTGGTGTTCGCCAAAGGTTTGATGAGTCATTGAAAATCTCAGTTAAAACAGATTCTTCAGTGTTTTCTAAAGCAATTGTGAAAGCCATTATTGCCTAGGGATTACTTTCAGGTTCCTTTCTGAATATATATCTATTCTGTCTACTATTCTGTAGTGGTCCTGTATTGTTTTAAAATATCATCACTGCCATCATTTCATTGATTGTTTTGCAGGAACATCTGTCTTTGAAGAAGTATGTTGTTGACATTGTGATTGAAAGTGCAGCTCCACCAGAGCCTGTGAAAGATGGAGAAGAACGTCAGAAGAATAAGAAAAAAGCTAAAAAGATAAAAGCACGGATGAATACCAGGTAGCAGCAATGTCCTTAAATATAAAACAAAAGCTTTTATGGATGAGACATTTAATTTAATGGAAGAAAAAAAAACACTTAAACTTGTTTGCTTCAAAAGCTTTGGAAAAAATACCAATGAACCTAATTTATAGCCACTTTCTTTGATTGAGAAAAAAAACTGAGTATTGATCCAAAGCCCTCCCTTTCACCTGCTCAAGGGCTCTTCTTATAATTAGATACCAAGGCCATGCCAAACTTGTCCCTCTTTCAGCATACAATGGCACATTTAAATATTTGTAAACTAAGCTTATTTTTCTTTCCAACTATTGATTTTTAAATGAAGCATCAAAGAAAATCAATAGCAATCAACAAATAGAAGTCAGCTGGCGGTGGTGTCAAAGCCCATGACAGGGTTTAATTAATTTGGTTGCCTGTCACAACAGGAAAAGT
The DNA here is from genome assembly GCF_008632895.1 of Mastomys coucha. NCBI lineage: Eukaryota > Metazoa > Chordata > Mammalia > Rodentia > Muridae > Mastomys > Mastomys coucha. The sequence continues at coordinate 49,985,444 of NW_022196906.1, read as the reverse complement.
TCAAGAAATATCTTAAAATGGAAAGTGAGTTATCAGACCCGTAGTTTATCATCAGCCTCCAAAGTGACATCTGAGATCAGACAGCTGTGTAGTACATTACCTCACAAGCTTTAAGTGTCACATGATGACTGATGGGTCTTGTTTGAGGACAGAAATACAGTTCTTTCTTAGTTGATACCTTTTGCATTGAGAGAAAGCATTATGAACCTTACCTTTTATCATGAAGGTCTCAAAAGAAAGGGATGCTTGCTAGTCCATGGAATTATTTATAAAAATGTGTAACTAGAATAATGCTGAATGATATATTTGTCTGTAGTTTCCATGTCCAGATTGTGACCTGTCAAGGAACCTATTTCATCTCAGAGGTCAGACATAACTCCAGAGTGCTTTGTTTCTTTGAAAATGAATAGTTAGAAAACAAATAATGGTGTTTCCTGATTTGACTTCACGAAAGAAGGAAGTACCATGTATTTCTTATAAGAAATCCTAGGGTTGGGGTTTTTATTTTTTTTATTTTTTTTATGGGTCCTTAATGCAATGACCAGAAAAGGGTTTCTTGAATTTAGTATTAGCAATTAGTGTATGCTTCTAGGCACATTTTCCTAGTTTACTTCAGGCTGTTACTGGCTTAATTTGAAGTTTCTGCTGAGAACTTCTGGCTTCTTACTCTTGAATGCTTTTTAGTTTGTTCCCTTCTCTTCTGTATGCATACTCCCTGCTAAATCCTGATTTTATATGTCCTATACTTGCAGATTACAAATTTTACACCTTTAAGTGAAATTTAATGTGCTGAAAACAAACTGCTCTTTCATCTCCCTCTAATATCTGACCTCACTATAAGGAAAAATGCATTTTGTTATCATTGCCCAGGTCAGAGCTCTTTAAGTCACCATTGACCTCCTACTTGACAAAAACCTCCTACTTGACAAAAAGGATATTTTATTCTTTATTTTTGTTTTATTTTATGAATTAATTTATTTTTTTATACTCTATATTCCATTCCACGCTCCCCCAATCCACCCTCCAACTGCTCCACACCCCACACCTCCTCCCCATCCTCCCTGTCTCCACATGGATGCCCCCACCCTACCTGACCTCTAAACTCCCTGGGGCCTCCAGTCTCTTGAGGGTTAAGTGCATCTTCTCTGACTGAACCCAGATCCAGCAGTCCTCTGCTGTATATGTGTTGGGGGCCTCATATCAGCTGGTATATGCCGCCTGGTTTGTGGTCCAGTGTCTGAGATATCTCAGGGGTCCAGGTTAATTGAGACTGCTGGTCCTTCTACAAGATCGCCCTCCTCCTCAGCTTCTTCCAGCTTTTCCCTAATTCAACCACAGGGGTCAGCAGCTTCTGTCCATTGGTTGGGTGCAGATATCTGCACCTGACTCTTTCAGGGTCTTTTGGGAGGGCAGTCATGCTAGGTCCCTTTTTGTGAGCACTCCATAGCCTCAGTAATAGTGTCAGGCCTTGGGACCTCCCCTTGAGCTGGATCCCACTTGGGCCTGTTTCTGGACCTTCTTTTCCTCAGGCTCCTCTCCATTTCCATCCCTGTAATTCTTTCAGACAGGAACAATTATGGGTCAGAGATGTGACTGTGGGGTGGGCTCTATAAGTTCCCTTTCCCTACTGTTGGGCATTTCATCTAAGGTCCCTCCCTTTGATTCATGAGAATCTCTCACCTCCCGGGTCTCTGGTGCATTCTGGAGGGTCATCCTTACTTTAAATAATGTTGCTTGCTTTAAAATGTCTGCAGGTGCTCAAGCCAGACCAAATCACAGCATGGGGAGGGGAGGTAGACACTGGGGCTAGAGAGCTGACTCAGAGTTAAGAGCACTTAACTGCATTTTCAAGAGACCCAGGTTCAAGCTTCGCCACATGGTGGCTACAGCCTCTGTAGTTCCAGTTCTATGCATATCTGATGCCCTCTTCTGGCATCCTTTACTACCAGGCACACAAGGTGCACATACATACATGTAGGCAGATGTTCATATATATGATAAAAAGTAAATCAGTTTTCTATTTGTAGACCACCTATGTTGCCCTGCAGTTTCTTTGTTCTCTCCCATTCTCTTTGCTTCCATTCCCATTATGGCCATTCTTCTTCCCTCTTCTCCACGTCATCTCCTTTTTTCTTTGCCCTATTCTTCTGACCTCCTCTCCCCTTCTTTTCTCCTTTTGCTTTTCTCTTCCCTGTGGTTTCCTTCTCCATCCATTTTCCAGTGGATATAGAACACAACACGATCTTGTGCATGACAAGTCAATACAACACTGAGTTGTCCACAGCAGTATCACAATAATTCTGCTGCTGCTGCTGCTGATGATGATGATGATGATGATGTAGTATTTCACTTTGTGACTCTGGCTGGCCCTAAATAGCAGTTTTTCTGCCTCTCCTTTCCTGAGTGCTGGGATAATTAATAAGTATGCCCTACCATACCCAACTCTTTTGTATGTCCTTCCAATCATTTCCCTACTAAGTTGACCCTTGGCAATTGCTTACATGCTTTCTGTAATTATGGACTGCTTTTTTTGTTGTTCTATAAATTCTTATATTCAAAATCATACTCTCTTGCTGCTGACTCTTGCTAAGTAGTTTTTCAAGATATATCAATATTTTGGGTCGATTAATCTGTTTCCCTTTTATTGTTCAATATATGGATCATATAGGTGATATCAAAACCTTTGTTCAGTTATCCCTTAATAAACATTTGAGTTGAAATTTTATAGGTAGCAAGTGGGCCTTGGCTGTCTTAGAACTAGCTCTGTAGACCACGCTGCCCTTGAATTCACAGAGATCCACTTTTCTCTGCTCCATAGTGCTGGGATTAAAGGTGTACACCACCACAGCCCAGCTTGTATATCTTGGTTTTAACCTATTTTTCCTGTGTGGTTTTAAAGATAGTTCTATAAAACAATAGTATAAAACTATGTCAATGATCATAACGTGTCATTTGCACAGATGGTTCACTATACGAACAGTATCCTTAGATTCTGCCAAATGCAAACAAAAAATATTTAGAAATAATATTTTTAGAAAATAATTTAGAAAGAATGTCTGCATGATTTGGTCCATTTCTCATTAGTTGTAACAACATTTCTGATGGGAACAATGTAAAGGGAAGAATTATTTTATGTGACAGTTTCAGATATTTCTATCTTAATGGCAAACATATGTGTACTCACACATGTGTGAACACATAATACGTACACCATAACGTACAGTCATACTCATGAGAGGCAAGGGAGCAGACACTATAGATTTAACATTTGGTGATATGAAGTATAGAAAACAATGGTAGATAAGTGGTGGAGGGCAGCCTGTCCAAACTGGAATTCCATGAACTCTAAGAACATTAAGCTTTCTAGTAGAAGACACATGTTTTCAGAAAGGATTTTAAAAACCACATCATATCTTCCAAGGAGTCACTTCAGATATAAACTTGTAAGTATATTTAATGTAAAAGGCCAGCGGCATATTTTATACAAACCATACCACAAAGATAGTAATATTGGTAAGGGAATAGACTTCATGGTAAAAATGTCACCACAGATAGTTTTGTTGTCTTTTGTCCAATCTTAGACAGAGGAAGACAGACTCTGTACTTGTGAGTATGTATCTTTGCAGGTCAGACATCAGTCTTCTGTGTTGCTCTTTACCTTCTATCTTGTTTGGGACAGGGTTTTTTTTTCACCACTGTGCATCTGGCTAGGCAGTCCACTAGAGTCTTGGACTTGTCCTGTCTGGACCTTACATCTTGCTGAAGGAGCACTGGGGTTACAGATTTATTATACCTAGCTTCCCCTGGGATATCAGGGGTGAAACTCAGGTTCTTAACCTTTTCTGGCTCACACTTTACCAATCAAGCCATAGATTTAAATTAATAGGTTTCTCTTTTATTTTCAGAAAAGAAAAAAGGAGAAATGAGTACATTAACTCAACATTAATGCATTGCTTTAGTGACACCTTTCTTCATGATGACTACCAACTCTGCTCTAGACTAGCTGAAAACAGATAGTGGCAAGGACATAGCAGCATGGATTTACATGAACCTTTGGTGTGCAGTGTAAACAGTCACACAAACCTGTGAGGGCCAGGTCAGCTCATGTCCATAGTCTTTTTCCTTTGAAATTAAGTGAAAATTATTTGCCCATACTTAACTTTAGACCATGTATATCTTGTGGTACATAGAAATTTCCCCATCTCAACTATATTGTTGGAATCATAAGCCTTTTAAATTATTACATTTCTAGAATTTTTGCTTTGTTTTGTTTTGTTTTTTTTCAAGACAGGGTTTCTCTGTATAGCCCTAGCTGTCCTGGAACTCACTCTGTAGACCAGGCTGGCCTAGAACTCAGAAATCCACCTGCCTCTGCCTCCCAAGTGCTGGGATTAAAGGCGTGCGACACCACTGCCCAGCATTTCTATCATTCTTTAATGAACTAAGCCTATAAACTTAGAAGTATTCTTACTGAGTGCTAGTGTGCATTTTTCGTCTCTCAGGTTAGCATTTATATAATTTAAGGGAAAGTTTGTAATGTTTACAGTATTGATACATTACTGGGAATGGAAAACCTGGACTAACCTTTTGTATCATTTTATAAATGGCTGTAAAATAACTAATAAAGATGAAACCTTTTTTTCTTTAGGGCTAAAGAATATGAGAACTTAGTGGAAACCAAAAATTCTGGCTCTGAGTCACCTTATAAAGCAAAGTGAGTATTTTATCCAATATTTTAGTTTATGTTTCTTCTTGGTTTCTGCCTTTAAAAGAACTTTGTCTGGATTATCGTATTGTTACTTAGGAAACTGGAATTCCCTTTTGGGTTCTTAGTCTTGCAAATAAAGGATTAAAGAATTTAGGAATGGGACTAGAGAGATGGCTCAGTGGTTAAGAGCATTGACTGCTCTTCCAAAGGTCCTGAGTTCAATTCCCAGCAACCACATGGTGGCTTACAACCATCAGTGATGGGATCTGATGCTTCCTTCTGGTGTGTCTGAAAGTTACAATGTACCCATATAAGTAAATCTTTTTAAAAAAAAAAAAAAGAATTGGGGCTGGTGAGATGGCTCAGTGGGGAAGAGCACTGACTGCTCTTCGGAAGGTCATGAGTTCAAATCCCAGCAACCACATGGTGGCTCACAACCACCCATAATGAGATCTGACGCCCTCTTCTGGTGCGTCTGAAGACAGCTACAGTGTACTTACATATAATAAATAAATAAATCTTAAAAAAAAAATAAAATAAAAAAAAGAATTTAGGAATAGCCTCAAACAGAAACTTGAGGACAATTTTATTAGAATTTGTGATAAAGCACAATTTATAAAGAGCCGGAATATTGCAGTATCTGATTATAGTGAAAATGCCCCAGAAACAGTAATTGTAAAATTCACAAATGCTTGCAGATAAAAATAAGGAGATTAAATAACATGGCTTAGCTATGAAGTCTGAGACAAAAATTCAAATCTTTTTGAAATGAACAGAAATATAAACAGTCTAATCAGAATCTGTGTGTGCAATGAAAATACCTAGAAGGAAATTAACAGCATTCCATGTACATGCAAGAAAAGATGGTCTCAAATGAATTATCTGTACTCCTTCCTTCAGACACTATAAAGAAAGAGTTGAAACAGAACAAAATAAACTCTTGAAGTTGGAAGAAATCTAATTTTCAATGAAAATTAAAGTAGATTCTGAGTGGAGGGAGGAAGAGAATCTATAAGCTAACACTTGGGAAACATGAAATTGTGATATGTCTCCAGGCTTCATTGTAAAAGTGACTTTTGTTCTCTTGATTTGTGTTATAATAAATATTTAATCTCTGACTTAGTCTGTCAAAGTTTTCTCTGATTCATCACTTTGTCTGCCCCTCAGTTAGATGTCACTGTTTGGGATTAAAGGTGTGTGACATGTCTGCATTCCTGCCGGATAACACTGACCTAGAGGATCATTAGATGTGATGAGAGCAGCCATGTTGCTGGGTTAAAATCCCTCTGTACTCCATCTCATTTGTTCAGTAGGTCCAAGTGCCTATGCTGCACCCACTGTTGCCTTTCGATGTTCTGATACTCGAGATTGATAGGGAGAACAGTACACCCTGGAAGCCAGAAATGTATTCGTGATTTAGATGTAAGAAGATAATAGACAGGTAGAGTGCCAGTCACTGATGTTATTGTCTCTGTAGAGTAGGGTGACAAGAGCTGTAGATTTGTGTGGAGTATGGGTGATAGTGGGAAGGTGCTTAGATTTCCAAAACACTCATGAACATAGTTTCAAAACAGAAAATGTCAGCAACAGAGACCGAGGAACAGAAAGGCTGTTCAGTGCATGCAGCCAACCCAGCTGCAGAAGGTGGAGACTGAGACAGAGGCACCAAACCGAGAGTGTCAAAAATGGACATTATAATTTAGTTATGAACTAACAATCTTATTTGAAAACAAATTGAAACCAGAAAGTTTAGTGAGCAGAATGAAAAAAGAGCAACCTTCAGGACACATCGTGACAGAAGTAGCATGCCACTGGCAGGGCAAAGAGAAGTGTAAGTGGTGCCATGAAAATAACACTCACCTCATTACTAAGCAGATTGCTCTTTAAAAACAGATGTCCTAACATCTGCATAACAAAATAATTGAAATTGTAATAATGTAATTTTCTAAACAGAAAAGCTGAGGACTGTATGGGTTGGCTACTAAGTCCCTTAGTATCTTTAAAGATGAACTAGCACCATTACGTCTCAGACTCCTCCATAAAATAGAAAAGGAACAATTCCAGGCTCACTTTGTAAAGACAGTAATATCTTAGATAAAGACATGAAAGTAAAAATAAGATTCTGTAGGGCAGACCTGTAGCCAGCTTGTCCTGGATGGAAAAAACAGAAGCATTCTCTCTAAAGTCAGCATCCACTGTCACTTCTCTTTTGAAGCAGTGGGGGAAAAAGGAGAAGAGAAAGAAGAAACCATAGCCATTGAAATAAGGCAACCTTAAGAAGTGAGATGGTTACAAATAAATAGAAGTTACCTTTCCCTAATTGCAAATGATACAATCTTATTAAAAATTCTGCCAGGAGACTCTTAGATATTTTACAAACTTTCAGGAAAGTAACAGGATACAAAACCAGCACACAGATTGGAAGCTTTTCTGTATATCAACACCTTACCCATACAATAACCTTTAAAAAAACAAAATATGTAGGCATAAACTTAGCCAGGTATTAAAGACCTAAACAGAGAAAACTATATGAATATAAAGAAATTGAATACAGAGACCTCTCAAGTTCATGCTTTGACAGAATGTTAATAAAATGGCTATGTTACTAAGTCAGTATACAGACTTAATGCAAACTTAATCAAATTATAACTGAAGTAGAACATACACCTTAATATGGACACAATAAAAGATCTTGAATAGCTAAATAAATCCTGAACTATAGGCACTGTTGAATGTATACCAACACCTGACTTCAAAGTGTATTGTAGAGCTACATTAACAAAATCAGCATGGTACTAGAATAAAATCAAGTATGTAGACTGGTGAATAGTGTAGTTGATTCAAAAGTAAGCCTAAACAGCTATCTATTCTTTATTAAGGAAACCAAAAAAGACATAAGCAAGACCGAAAAAAGACAAGTTCTGCTCATGGTGCTAGGAAAAGAGGTTATTGAAATGTAAAAGACTGGATATAGATTCCTATCCTTCACCCAATACAAAAATCAATTAAAGGTGAGCAGAGGGGACCAAAAACCAAAACCTACTTTAATACAATGACAGAAATTTGAAACTACCAGAATGAAACATTGGAGAACACCTCTAGTTATTAGGTATAGGCAATGCCTGTCTAAATAGAATTTTACTCTTAGATAAAATGATCAAGAATTGACAAATGAGATTGCTTAAAATTAAAAAAAAAACTTTCCATAGCAAAGAAAACAATGAAGACAGTTAATAATATAAAAGAAATTCTTTACCAGCATTTTTGGCATAGGATTTATTTCTAGAAGACCAAATAATCCAATCAACAAAACCAGACATAGAACTGAAGAGAATATCTGACCAATAAGTACATACACACTTTACTGTCTTTTTGTCCATTACATCTAGGCAAGTCAAAACCATGCTGAGGTTCTTCCCTTCCTATTGGAATGGCTTCACCAAGAACGTGAAAGTACAAGGATGTAGGGAAAGAAACTCTTTTTTTTTTTTTTTTTTTTTTTT
>NW_022196906.1:49960347-49973279 GCF_008632895.1 Mastomys coucha | reverse complement strand
GACTGCTTTCATTGTGTCCCATAAGTTGGGGTATGTTGTGGCTTCATTCTCATTAAACTGTAGAAAATGGGAAAGAAACTCTTATTCACTGCCTGTGGGAAGTAGATTAGAGCAGCTAACATGAAAGCTTCTCAAAGAACTAAAGATAGACCTCGGACATGATTCCCTCATAGCAGTTCTGGGGATTTGGGTCAGACAATCACAGCAGCTCACTGTGGAGTTGCTCTGCACTCACAGTCTACACAGTACAGTTTAACACAACCATGCTTGGAGTCAGCTTAGCCTTTTATCAGCTGACCTCATTAAAGATGGGATTAAACCAAGTGGAGTTTTACTCAACTGTGGACTAAATAATGGTGCTGTGGTTAAATTAATGAAATTACAGCTCTTAGTTTCAAGTAAAGTAAGCCATTACCACAAAAACAGGAGTGCTTCTTTTTTAGATCCAGTGTGTGTGTCTGTGGGGTTGGGGAGGGAGGAGGGTAAAGGGTACAGTGTGTCCTTAGGAATTGAGGAGAGAATGACAAACAGGTATGGTGACAGAAAAGCTAACTCAGCACATGAGTAGGATAAAAATTTACCATGTCAGAGTAAAACTCCTTTGTACAATTAATATGTGATAGTATATAAAATTAAAATTGACAGACCTGTAGCCAGCCTAAGAAAAAATACAGTGTAAGATACAGCTTAACTAATGTCACAAAGAAAGTAGGATAACTTTCTTTTGTAAAGCCCAAGTTCATTGATTACTTAGAAGAAAGAGGTTATTCCTTGAAAGGCACAATCTGCCAAATTTATACGAGAAATTCTACAATGGACTGGGCCTCTGTCTGTTAAAGAATTTTGTCAAGAACTTTCCATAACAGAATATACTCCATGGCCAAGATCTGCTCACTGGTCATTTGTACCAGACACTTAAAGAGGAAGTGATCCTAATTGTCTATCATCTGTTTGGCAAGTTGTGACTACCTTATTCATTTTATGAGGCAAATGTTATCCTGATATTTCAACACTCAAACCAAAAATATTAGAAGCAAAAAACTTGGGTGATAGAAGTGGGGGCAGCCTTTTGGATGTAACTAAATAAAACAATTAATAAAAAATATTAAATTAAAAATGAAAAACAAAAACAAACAATGCAAAAATCCTCAGAAATACTAAAAATTAAAGTATAAACAACAGTATTTCCTTTTTCCAAAATATTTTCTACTGTTCTGTTTCTTTAAAAAAAAAGTTGGGAGGATGGTGAAAGGATTGTGAGAGGGGAGACTGGGAATGGGACAGTAAGCGTATTGTAAAGTGCTTAAGTAAAAAAAATATAATAAAAATTTACAAAAAGTTTAATTTTTAGTCCATTTTATGAATTTTCATATATGTATCATTTTATTTCTCAATATACTTTCCCCCATTTTTTGATAATGAAATAACTTTTATGCAGATTTTGTAGGTTTTTAGTGTTGTTTTTGTTTATTATTCATTTTTTAATTTTAGATATTATGTATTCTTGTCTGGCCTGGAACACTCTGGACGATAATGCAATGAACTTTCAGTAATCTTTTTGCCTTGTATTGCTTAGTTCAGAGATTTTGGTGGTCCTTTCTACAACTTGCTTTTACATGTGATAGAAGCCAGATGTGATGGCACATACCTTTAATCCTAGTACTCTGGAGGTAAAGGTAGGCAGATCTTACTAATATGAGACCATCTTCATCTATCTAGTGAGTTCTAGACCAGCCAGGGACACAATGAGACCATCTCCAAACAAACAAACACAAAGACACAAAAAATAATTTTTTTCATGTACTTAAATATATTTTTGAGTTATTTTTTCATTAATTTCTATGTAATTTTATTTTGGATTTGAATCCAAGCTTATAAATAAATTTAAGTATTTAATAAATATAAAGTTTCTTCCTAGTAGTTTTTGTAAATTATAACAGTTAAGTAGTATATATAATTATATATACAAAACTTCCCAAAGCTGCACCTGAAGCAATGACCCAAATAGTCACAACACATGAGCCTGTGGGAGTTATCTATATCCTGCCTTGATTTCTAACTTGTAATTTTGATTTTTCATTTTATTACCATCTAAATCCAGGTGTACATACTATATTTAGACAAGGTTACAGATTGTAAAATTCTTTAGGTTTTGTGAACCTTAAGACTATGACATTATAGTGTAAAAAGCCACACAACATGTGATATGTCTTTGTTCTGATGAGGCCTGATTTTCACATAATACAAATGAAAATTTATTTTAATATAAACAATAACTGGCTTTAGATAGCCTCATAATCAAATGGTCTTTATTTTTTCAATATATTTCTACTCGTCTAAGATGCTTTATTTCATATTTTAAGTCTTTTTTTCCTAAGAAGCATGTGTCTACCTGTATGTGTGTATATGTATATATAAACACTAATATATACAATCATGTTTAGACCTATCTCTATCTTTTATCTTTTTCTATAAACTCACTCGCTTGCAAGAACGAATTGTAAACAATTTAGTTGGCAACTTGTTTTACTCTCCATATTTTATTTACATCTTAACTTAGCAGTGCCTTATACTATTCTACTATTAAGTTGCCCAATATTATACCTAAAATGGTCATATATCGTTGTCCCCCTCCTATAGTGTATTTTCTTGCTGTTGTGGCCAGCACTACAGTATATATTTGTGGTTAATGGATGAGGGCCAAGCCTGTTGTAGGTGGTTCATCCCTGGGCTGGTGGTCCTGAGTTCTGTAAGAAAGCAGACTGAGTAAGTGAGAGGAACAGGTCAGTAAGCAGCACCCCTCCATGGCCTCTGCATCAGTTCCTGCTACCAGGTTCCTGCCCTGTTTACATTCCTGTCCTGGCTTGCTTGCTTTTCTTTCTTTCTTCCTTCCTTCCTTGTTTCTTTCCTTGTTTCCTCCCTTCCTTCCTTCCTTCCTTCCTCCCTTCCTTCCTCCCTCCCTTCCTTCCTCCCTCCCTCCCTCCCTCCCTCCCTCCCTCCCTCCTTCCCTTCCTTCCTTCCTTCCTTCCTTCCTTCCTTCCTTCCTTCCTTCCTTCCTTCCTTCCTTCCTTCCTTCTTCCCTCTCTCCCTTCTTCCCTCTCTCCCTCTCTTCTTTCTCTCTTTCTTTCTTTCTCTTTCTTTCTCTCTCTCTCTCTCTTTCTTTCTTTCTTTCTTTCTTCTCTCTCTTTTTCCTTTTATTAGATATTTTCTTTATTTACATTTCCAGTTATATCCCCTTTCCCTGTTTCCCCTCTGAAAAAACCTGTTCCCTCCCCAATCCCCCTGCTCATCAACCCATGCTCTTCCACTTCTTGGCCCTGGAATTCCCCTACACTGGGGCATAGAATCTACACAGGACCAAGGGCCTCTCCTTCCATTGATTACCGACTAGGCCATCCTTTGCTACATATGAACTGGAGTCATGAGTCCCACCATGTGTACTCTTTGGTTGGTGGTGTACTCCCCAGAATCTCTAGGGGTACTGGTTAGCTCATACTGTTGTTCATCCTAAGGGGCTACAAACCCTTTAGCTCCTTGGATCCTTTCTCTAGCTTCTTCACTGGGGATCCTGTGCTCAGTCCAATGGATGGCTGTGAGCCTCTACTTCTATATTAGTCGGGCACTAACAGAGCCTCTCAGGAGTCAGCTATATCAGGCTTGTCAGCCAGCACTTGCTGACATCCACAATAGTGTCTGGGTTTGGTGATTGAATATGGGATGGATCCCTAGGTGGAGCAGTCTCTGGATTGTCCTTCCTTCAGTCTCCGCTCTCTTTTCAATTCATAACATAAAATTCTATCTAGTTAAAGATAAAGTCAGTAAAAAGGGTAATTTTTTTATTGCTTCAGTTTTAAATTTCGTTTTAGAATCTTCGAATGTTTTATTTCCATAATGTCTCTATGCTAATGGATGATTTTAAAGATATTTTTCTATTTTGATTACATTTCTACTATAATTCCTTGAGTTACCAATTTTCTTCCCATTTCATTATCTACTGTGAAGTAGCTACTAGTCTAGATGCCATCCTCAGAATGACACTTGGGAATCATTATGACACTGAAAGACAAGTGTCACATTGTCCTCTTCCTAAGCTGAACATACAATAGTGAGTACTAATAACTGATGGGGAATATAACACAGTCTTTCAAGTCCTCTCGAATCCTATGCTTTACTCTCTCTGATTATCTATTGTTAATCTCAACCTCAGGTTTTGCACTCAGAAGGGCCCTACTTACTCAGCAGGTAACTGATCTTCATTGTTGAATGGACCTTCTCCAATAGGCAAGCCAGATCTTTTGTACCTGGAATAAAAAAATACCTTTATATAAACCCCTATATATCCTTGGCTTATATATAAACCCTTATAAATCCTTTGCTTGTGTCACATTTGCTTATGGGAAGAAAATAAAATTGCAAAACAAGTCACTTGGTCATTTCTGAAGTCACTATGGAAAGAGAATGTATAAGTGGTGGCTATGAAAATGATTCTTTAGTAGTCTTTAATGTAGTTCTGTTAGAAATCTCTGAGGATTCCCCCTCTTGAATGTTTTTTGTTTTACTATCTTTTGTTTGGTTCTGTCTCATTTTCTTATGTCTGGGAAACAGAATTATATCTTTTAGTTTCATGGCTTTACATCACATAAACAGTGGTGGATTTTAAGTTTATTTCTTTAATCCAGAGTGTTTTCCCAAACTCCCCTGTTTCCAACTTAATTAGCATGTGACTTTGATGTTTGTATACTTGGTATACAAACTTTGTATACTCCCCTAGAACTCACTCTGTAGACCAGGCTGGCCTCGAACTCAGAAATCCGCCTGCCTCTGCCACCCAAGAGCTGGGATTAAAGGTGTGCGCCATCACCACCTGTCCTCTAGAGGAATATGGCCTTTATTTATATGGCCATGGTTACGTACATATATATTTAGTGAAATAAAACACTGATGATAAATCATAAAAAACCATAGTTTAAAATAATTCTTTGATTTACATACTATTTTTCTATTCATTAGAGACTTAACTCATTTTAATCAATGAGATTACATTTTTACATGTTTATGTAAAAGATTAATGCTCTTTATATAAAGCATTAAATCTTGGCTGAATATTTGATATTTAAGGGCATAGAACAGCAGCTTCAACTGTTTCTAGTTGACTGATATTTATATTTTATAATTCTTAGTTCAGTTTGAGAACATCACTTTTAATAAGTAAATAAAATGGCAAGAGCATATGTAGGACTTTTTCACAAAATGTTGGAAATTTTGTCCTAATCCAAAGACAAAACTCATTGTCCTTTTTTTTTTTTTTTTTTTTTTTTTTTTTTTTTTTGTGAAATTCAAATTAGCACCATGAACAGCAGTATTGAAAACAAAACATTCTGTCAGGAGAGATGGCTCAGAGATTGAGAGCACTGACCGCTCTTCCAAGAGGTCCTGAATTCAATTCCCAGCAACCACATGGTGGCTCACAGCCATCTGTAATGGGATCTGATGCCCTCTTCTGGTGTGTCTGAAGATAGCTACAGTCTTACTTATGTACTAAATAAATATTAAAAAAAAAAAAAAACATTTTTGCACAATGACCTGGAAATATGCTTTAATTTGAAATTTCAATCCTGAGGAATGACACTTGCAAAATTTTTGTTTTCCATAATTAAAGCACTGTACTTGTATGAAAGCAGAAAACTTTAAATGTATGAAAAATACATAACTCATAACATACAGTAGATATGGATCTGTGCCATAGTTTTTCATGTAATTTTTGTTGGTGGTGGTTTAATGTAATGTGACAGCATATGCAATGAAAGTTTGCATATTGTGTGTTCAGAATCAAGGCTGCAGTGAAGGTGCATGTTGCTAAATGGATAAGCAGTGGCAGAAACCTCTCATATTCACTGCGCATTTAATTTTGAATGAGTTTTTGGTTTTTGTATTCAAAAGCCTTTTGCTGTTCCCAGTCTTCCTTTCCTGCATGAGGTTGGAGCCCAGGGCTTTAGAAGCTGGGCTGGAGCTTAACTTGTTTGCCTTTCTCACCCAGGGATTCCTTTGTAGCCCTGAGGTACCCCAGCCTCTGCACTCTTCAGTCAGTCCCTTCTCACAGGTGACCAGCAGAAGCCACAGCAGCATACTTTAAAATATTTTCAACCCCCATGTCAAAATAAAAGGAACACAGTTCTTTTAACTCTTCCTTTTTTTAAAGAGATGTTTATCCTTCAAAAACCTGTAGGCAAGTATACACTTTTTTCCTTAGCTCTTAACAACTACTAAATAATTTTTGCTCAATATTTCTGTAAACTTAAAAATTATCTTTCACAAGAATAAATATATGGAGTAAAAACTTAAAGTGAATAAACTTCAGATAATCAAAACAACATTAAATAAGAACTAAATAAGACCATTGAAATTAGAGTTTCTTTAGAGTTAAAATTAACCAATTCTCAGAAGGAAATTAATATATGTAAAATGACTATCATACATCTAACTTTGTAGTATTAGTGTTTAAAGGTTGGGATAATGAGGAAATATCTCTCTCAAAATATTTTTTTGTACTTGTGATAATCTTGGTAATACTGCTTCTCTGTGGCTGTTGTGTCTGTGGATGAGATAAAGATGATATAAGCTCAAATCCTTGTTCTTCCCAGTATTTCTTATTTATAAGCAGTGACCAACAATTGTCTTCATTCCTTTACCTATTTTGAACTGGATCAATTTAATTGGGGGTTTATTGAATGAGTGTTCTGTTGTTTGAGAATTTCACATATGCATGTTATGTGTTTTGATCAAACCCACCACCCATTCCCTCCCTACCACTTTTCCCTCTCAATCTCATGTGCTCTTTTCTTTTGAAACCTACTAAGTCCGCTCAGTACATACATGGGTGTGGGGCCATCTACTGGAGCCTAGGGCCACATCTCCTAAGTAAACTGACACTCTCTCCCAGCAGCTATCAGTTACCAATAACTCCTCAATTAGGAATAGAACTTCATGAGCCCCCTCTGTGATGGTTTGAATAAGAATGGTCACAATAGACTCAAATGTTTGAATACTCAGTCCTTATGTGATAGAGCTGTTTGAGAAGGATTAGGAGGTACGGCCTTGTTGGAGCCCACACAATTTGATTAGTGCTTGCTTGCTTGTTTGGACTAGTGCTCCATCTCTCTCTCTCTCTCTCTCTCTCTCTCTCTCTCTCTCTCTCTCTCCATCCCTCCTTCTCTCCCTTCTACTCCCTCCCTCCCTCCTTCCCTCTCTTTTTCTTTCTCTCTCCTTGTCCTATTTGTGTGGATCACATGTAAATCCTCAGTTACTGCTCTAGTGCCTTATTTTCCTGGCTGCCTGGCTGCTGGCCTACCAATCCCTGCCACGATGGTCAGTGTACTAACCTTCTGGAACTGTGAACTGCTGTGATTTCTAGTGTGCAACAGCCCTGTCATGTCTGGAAATCATATTTGCTGTTGACATGCACTCCCTTTGGCTCTGAAAATCTTTCTCTTCCATCTTTCAGGACTATCCCTGAATCTTGGGTTGGGGACAGGATTTTGTTTCTTTAGTTTTCATGTGGAGATTGAAGGCATTTTAGAAGTATACAGATTTTGCTCCTGCTGGTTGCGCTGTGGAGAACATACTGTTGTGAGAAATTGTGATCCAGTTGTCCCATTTAGAGCTCATTACCTCACAGTCTCTTCATGTTGACAATTTATGGGTTTCTGTTGTAATGTCATACATTACAAAAGGAATCTTCTCTGATGAGTGTTAAAGTGATGCTCTAATCTATGAGTACAAAGATAAATACTTAGGAGGCATTTTAATACAATGCCCATTTAACAATTTATAATTCCTTGACATATGTAACCTAGAGAAATGAGTTATTAGTCTTGAATAAAGGATGATGGTAGAATATAGTAGAAATCTGGTAGATCCCATATGATTTACAAGTTGTTTTATCTTTTTAAAACTTTCATGTTATATATTTTTGCATGTGTGTTATATATATGTGAATATGTATATATGTGTATATATGTATACATACATATATATGTATATAAACATGCTTACTTCCTAGGTTTGACTATTGAAGAGCTTAGAAGCAGTGACTTAATAGCAGTTGTGTTCAATAGTGCTTATTGTTTATGGCCTGAAATATCATTTCTCATGAAAAGAAAAAGGATGATATCTATAATTGGGAGATTCTAGATCTCAATACATTGTCATACATCAGGCAGGGAAGTTGTTAAAGACCACAGTTGTGCTATTAAAGAACTCAGATACAACTTGAAGAGTCCTCTTGCCAAAGATGGGGCAGTTAGAATCCATAGAGGATAATTAATTTCACTGATTTATTGAAACATAGCAAACAAATGATAGCCAGGAATTTATAACATTATAAAAGTTAATTTATTATTTCTGGAAGATAATAAAACCAATAAAGAAAGGGAGTGAATCAGATATTTATTCTTCCTGCCTTTCCTCTATGAACTTGGTAGTTAAATAATTCATGTAAAGAATTTTTCCTTTAGAATTATTCCTCCTTATAAATAAAAAAATACTTTCTCTGTCACTCTATTCTTATTGTCCCTTTTTCAAAAGAAAATCAGCACTGAAGCCATTAAGTGAGGCAATCATGTCCCAATAGGAAAGGCACTTGAGTATTCTGTGTTGGAGACTGATGTGGAGACAGTAGGGCAGCATGGCCTGCTAAAGGGATCCAATGAGAGGGAGTAGGACTGGAAAGACATCTTAGGAAAGTTTGCCAGAGCCATTTGAGGATTAGGGTGGGGTAGGAAGTAATGGCAAATGATGTTAAAATTCAAACATGTTAGGAATATCCAAGAGCCCTGAATGAGCAGTAAAAGCCCAAGTGCAGACAATTGCATATGTACAGCAACACAATACATTTTGGAGGACAATTGGCTAAATATGTAAATATATTAAGAGTGACAAAAGACAGGTTGCTATCTGCTAAAAAGGACAGTGAATATAGCCAGGGAGTATAGCAAAACTCTACTGTAGTGAATTAAATTGATAATGTGTATCTTGTAATATATATGGGTAAGTATACTTAAAGATTTATGAACATGAAATAGTATGCATACATTTACTAGCTCTTCCCATTGAAGCGGTGCTTAGTAGTAGAACAGTTGATAACATTAGTTATATCCAGCATACCCATGCAATGTGGTTTGCAAAGTTCTTTAAAAACAGAAAATGATATGGTTTTCCATAACAAGAGTTATTGGGAGCAAAATGAGGGATGAGAGCTATAGTTAACAGTGAGTATGAAGATATGTGTTTAGAATGCAGTTAGAGATTATACTGGTATAGGAAAATGGCAGTAGTAGGGTACCCTCTAGGTTCCAGCCTCACCAGTCATGGATAGTTGGCTAAAATTACAGTACCAAGTGTGAACTACTCTCCAGTTGGGCAAATTTTAAATCTAGTTAAATGGCTGTTGGTTGCCTTAAGGATGTAAGTTCCACTATTGCACCTTTTGGAATACCTTGCCACTCTTGGCACTGTTGTGTTTCATAGGAATTAATTAGGATAGGAATGCTTTTCTCCCTTGGCAGCTTCCATGCTTCTTGCAATATTATGAAAGCTAATTCTCAGGAAGGAGGCTCCAGAATCATAACCAGGTTGATGATCCACAGTATTTGACGTGTAGGTGTCTTCAGCAATAGGGTGTTACTTCTTTATCTGGAAAGCATCAATAGCAACAGCAACAACCTACATTGATTGCCTTGGGAGAGCTTCCTGTACTCTCCTGACCAACAACTCGAAAGCAAGTTTTTCATGTCTGCATTGGAGCTGTTGTTAAATAGTCTCTGGTTTGGAGGGAATGTATTCTTATCCAAGTGGTATGACTTCAATATCTGTTTTTGTGTGTGTATGTGTGTGTGTGTGTGTGTGTGTGTATGTAAGACATATATTATATGCTATATGTAATTTTATACATATATTACATATATATTATATGTAATTTTAAGTAAACATAAAATGATATAATTCCCTAGAGATTATTTTGTATTTATATCTGTCAGTGGCACATTTGAGCTTAGAATTGTTGGAATTCATTCATATTTTAAGAATAACATCTCCATCTCTTGGCATGCTCCACAAAACTCTTTACCTGACAGACACTTCTGTGCTAGGCAAGGAATTACCCTCTTTTCAATTTTTCTTTTTGCTAAAAAAAATAAAAAAATAAAAAATTACCTTCCAAAAGTAACCCCAATAACAATTTCTATGTTGAAAGCTGCATTTTCTAAACCACTCTTGTCCTTAGACTTTAGGAAAGGTACAGGTTTCAACTTGACTTTTGCAGTACTCTCTAATTATTGATTAATAACCATCAGAATCAGATTTTTTGTTTTTCTTCAAAGGAGCTATATTGTCTGTGGTGCTTGAGTGGAGGGAGGGAATGACACTGAGGTTTAGCTCATGTTACTAAAGTACACCCTTGATTTGGCATTTTTTCTTGAAAAACCTCAGATTGATTTAACTCATTGAAATGTAAGCTCCTTTCATGCTGTGAGTTAAAATGGTCCTTGTTCTTCCCTAAGTATTTCTGGTTTCCAGTGGAATGTAAGCGTTCTTGGTACAGATACTGCTAGCTTCTGTTATTCTGGCTGGATATTCAGTTACATATTGTACAAACTGTATTCAACCAAAAACCAAAGTAGCTACTTATCTATCACTTGCTGTCAGTGATCTTCTACATGGTAGAGTCAATAACTAGTGTTAGATGGGGCTCTGTTTCATACTGCACTAGAAGGGAAATGATGCTAGTATTGTTTTATATTTTGTGTTCCTCCTTCCTTTTGTTAGGCATAAACCTCTTGATGTATAGTAATGTTAGTTGATTTAGAGAATGACTTATTCATTATCTATAAAGTGAGTGGTATTAGATACAATCTCTGATCTTAAAAGGACCTGGGAAGGGAGGGGGGAGAGAGACAGACAAACTGACAGAGACAGACAGAGAGAGAGACAGAGAGATATCCAGCTTTTAAGATGAAGAAATCATAGTGTAGAAAATTTAAATAATATCCCTAGGATTAATAAATCTGTAGTGCTGGTTCCAGATTTGAAGCATAGGCACTTTGGGTTTTAGATCTTGTGTTCATCATTAGTTTGGGGAATTTAACAAGCATATAGCAGAAATTGACTGGAAAAAGGATTATGAGGGAGCTCCTATTAAGGGAGTCCCAGGGCAGTACAGGGTATCCCTATAGCTGAGGCTTTCAAATAAAGGGACAAATAGCAACAGATCAATCAAATCTGGTGCTCACAACATCTAGCAGAAAACTGAGGAAGTTGAGTAGTCATCTAGAGTTCCTGGTTAAATTTTTGTTCATGGATGAGCTTCCTGTGGCTGAACATCTGATTTAATGTCTCTACTGTAGGCATTTTTTTTTTATTGGAGGATAAATAATAGTCATCTCTGTTGGAAATGTCTTTTAGGTGATCTCAAGGACAGTGTTTTTAATAACCTGAGCTTCTCGTTATCTTTCCCTCTCTTGATACAGAGAAAGGGGCCAACCTGACCCAGTCCAGGGTTTAGGAAAAGCTTGTCGTAAATATGTTTGGTTCTGAAGTTGTTGGGGGAGGGGTCACAGTAATTACCGTACTTTTAGAGCCAACTTCTCTAATAACTAAAACAGTACATAATAGATGAGCAATATAATATAAATTATATCTACTTCTGCATGGCACAACTCAATAGCCTCTAATCACATATTACCACTAAATGACCAAAATTCAATACAACTTAAGTGTTCAGTGCTTAATATACTCTAATAACCACATAGAGCTCTCAATTACAATGTAGATTATTCAAATAAAGAACATGTATGTCATTGTAGAGAGCTCTTCATAGGAAAATCACATTAAGCAGGTAGATAAGTATTTAATTTGCTTGTGGTAAGTGCATTAAATAAATGTCCACGGTATAGAAAGTGACTTCTGTGCTAAAAATAGAGATAAAGTGGCAATTTCCTAAGTAATTTGATAGTGGAGAAAGCATTTCAGGAAGAAATGAGCATTTTCAAAGACTAACATAGGAAAAAAGTAATTAAGGTCCAGAAGGACTCCATGCATTGTAGTTTGTGTAGAGGGTTTAGCTCTACTGATGAAGAGGGGACCTTCCTGGGATGTAATAGGAAAGATGGGTGACTAGAAATAATGGCAAGATTTATTTTTCTTCTAGTAGCCTCTTTTCTATATATGAAATATAAACTCATAAAAATGAAAGAGAGAAAAGAGGCTTACATTCCAAAGAGTGGAATGGTGTGAAGCAAGAATGTGGAGTATAGGAAACTAATAGAGGAGAAAATCACTGAGATCATGAATCCACAGTGCGGTTGAGTTAGAGTCATGAGTGGAAAAGACTCCCAATGTTTTTATTGAGTTTACTCAAGGCATTGAGAAGATTGGCTATTCCATTGTAGGAACTAAATTGACATTATTACCATTGTGGGGCATGTCTACTGTAAGTAACAAATGAAACAAAAGAGAGAATGTCTAAGAAATTTTTAAGATTTTGATTATAATTATATCTTATGGAAGAATCTGCGATATTTGAAAAGTTTGAAGACAGACAAGGGAGAGAAAATAGACTTGGGGAATGTCTGGAGGACTGTCTGGCGATTCAACTGCTGCTCAAGCAAACAAGTAGGAACAAAGAATGGTGCAAAGAAACAAAGGAAAGTAAAGGGAGGGCACCCATGACATTTTAACCTGCGCTCCCTCTCTGAAGAGTCTGTTTCGAAAAGGAGTGACATTCCTAGATCTAGCCCAAAGGAGTACTCTGTTGTTGTAAGAATTAACACAGGATGGATCTGTGAGGTGGACCATGGGAAGATTGATACTGTGGGAATTTGCAGTGCTTCTATGCCTGAGGCTGACAGGAGGATTTGGATCAGAAAATGAAGCTTCTT
>NW_022196906.1:49932485-49960337 GCF_008632895.1 Mastomys coucha | reverse complement strand
GCTCTTTTTTTTTCTCTTCTTTTCTTTTTAACTTTTATTGCATTATGAGAAAAGTTACAGGATTTCAATTTATCTGAATCTGTTAACATTTAAAAACATTTTAAGTAAATAGAATTAAAGCTTCTTAGGTTGTTTACTATGTTCTGAATCATCACCCTATTACTTTCTACCACTCCCAACTCCTTTTTAATTTGAGGATCACACAAAAAGAATGGTTTCATTCACTATAGCCAAGGCCAATGTCTGCTGGTTGTTGCATTAGATGCTGTCTCAGTCAGGGTTTCTATTCCTGCACAAACATCATGACCAAGAAGCAAGTTGGGGAGGAAAGGGTTTATTCAGCTTACACTTCCATGTTGCTGTTTATCACCAAAGGAAGTCAGGACTGGAACTCAAGCAGGTCAGGAAGCAGGAGCTGATGCTGAGGCCATGGAGAGATGTTCCTTACTGGTTTACTTCCCCTGGCTTTCTCAGCTTGCTTTCTTATAGAAACCAGGGCTACCAGCCCAGGGATGGCACCACCCACAAGGGGCCCTCCCACCCTTAATCAGTAATTGAGAAAATGCATTACAGTTGGATCTCATGGAGGCCTTTCCTCAACTGAAGCTACTTTCTCTATGATAACTCTAGTTTGTGTCAAGTTGACACACACATCCAGCCAATACAGATGTAGTCTTAAAAATGAAGAGCTATAGTCTGGAAGTTGTCAATTTCCTCCCCTGGCTGCTCTCTGGAGAAGTTTCAGGTAGAATATTGAGAGTAGCATGTATTTTACGTGTTTAGAAAAATAATCTAGAAATAAATAAATACATAAATAAAGATATGTGTATATACATATATATATTCACATACACACAATTAATTAATGCAGTTTTTCATTTTGTATTCAAGGCTTCAGAGATTAGCCAAAGATCTTGTAAAACAACTTCAAGTACAAGACAGTGGCTCTTGGGTAAATAATAAGGCTTCAGCTTTGGATCGGACCCTTGGTGAGATTGCTCGGATACTGGAGAAAGAGGTATGTAACAAATCTTTCTTGCCTGACCCTTGATCTTTGAGATGATTTCTCACTGTGACAAGAAATAAAGCAGAATTTGTGTTTTTCTTCTGTGTTGTTAAAAGCCAGCTAACAATTGATAAATAATTTAAAATTTTTTGGTATTGTATTATTCTGTTGTTTTGTTTTTAGTGAAGTCCTAATTAGACCATGGTTTTCTATGATAGTTTTCCCCTTATAAATTGTTTACTCTGAACTGATAAATATACAGACATGTAATTTGATGGCACAAAATATAAAGCATTGAACTATATAGCTTATAAATTAAAACAAAATATCTATGAAATACTAATTTCCTACCCATTTTGGACAGAAAATTTGGTAACTTCCTTTAATAATTTAAGTTACTGTCTCAGCAATGCTTTAAAATCTGTACTGATTCTAATGGTACTATACACAGAAGAAAATGTATATAAGAAATTATATACAGAAGTATAAAGTTCCATGTAATAATATCAATAACATGTCACTTTATTTTACCCTAGTCCTTTTATTGTGTATTTACTTCATTATCTAGCTAATTTCATGCTTTCTCATGTCTTTAAATTTTCTTTTAAAATAATTCTTAAAAATTGTCTAGAGAATATCATACTGTACTTACATTATTTCCTGGTAACTAAATGACAATTTGCAAGTTAATTATTTGTTAGCATTTAGGTGAAATCTCATTTTTCATTTAAAGTAATGGCTATCTATAATTATTAGCATTATTTTTATTTTTGTTTTCTCGAAACAATATTTCCTTGTTTTGAAAATAGTTTTATTGCTTTGTCACACAATTTTTCTTTCTTAAAAAATATAGTAACTATTGTATGTTTTAACTCTTTAAAATATATCATAGACTTAATGTTATTGTTTAGATCTCTGTTCTAATTTTATTAGTTTTATAAATGTATCTGGAATATTTTCATTCACCTTCTATATTACAAAGTACTTGATTGTGTTAATACTGTATTTTACCCATTTATCAGACATCAGAATCACTAGAGGGCTTGTAAAAACACATGTTGGATTTCTGATTTAGTAGTTTTAGGGTGGGTCCCAAGAATTTTAATGTCTAATGTGTTCCCATGAGATGGTGGTAATATAAGCCCAAAAACCTTATTTTGAGAGTCAGTGCTAAAAGCTGGGTGTGGAATTGCTGGGTTCTCAGCTATATGAATGACAAACCTTTATGCTAAGTTACACTTTGGCGTAGACAGTATAGTCTTCCATGGGAACCAACAGCGGCACATTCAGTATTGCCTTGTGGCAGAAACACATAATGAGTTCCTCTCTAAAATACCCCCTTCAGAGTGCTGAAGAGCTCATAAATTGGTAGTTGTCAGCAAGTGCTAGGCAGAGTATTTAGAAGTTTGATGTGGCTGGAGAAAAGAATCCTTAAATATTATATATACTGATCATTTTTTAAATTAAATTAATTTTTAAATTGTATTTGTTTAAAGATACCACCACTATAGCTAATCTCAGAAAACATATTTTAGATTGAATTATTCAAAGAAATTTTAAGAAAAAAGTTAACATGACCTATACAAAAAAGGTATTTAGTATAGATGCCAAAATGAGATTATTTAATGCACAAAGGGGCAGTTTACCAAAATACCACTGGTTTTATATAATGTAAAGGAGAGAAAGTGTTGTCTGGCTCCTAGTCTAAATGGTCTGTGTCAGGAACCTTGCTGTGAAGCCGTCCTTAGCCTGCAGGCCCACCTAAGAGTGCAAAGTGAGTCACAGAAAGGCCCTCTGCTGCTTTTATAATGAAATTCCTTTCACTTGGCCAAGATACACTGGCTTCACAGAGACTTGTGTTCTATAGAGCTGCCCTGACACTGCAGTGGGATTCCACTAGTGGTATTTGTCATTCGGCTAGGAATAGTAAATAACCATCTTCTGCTTGGAAAGCCGCCGGAGTAATCAAACTGCAGGCAAACATCGGAAACCAGCCTGTCAGTGACAAGAGAGGGAGGGACTGGTGGTTCCTCACTGCCCTCACTGATAATGGTAAAAACATGAGCTTTAAGGATCTGTCTTCCCTACCACCACCCCTCCTTTTGAAACAGGGTCACACTGTGTAGCCTTGGTGAGCTCAGTTGGCCTCTGCTTCCCAAGTGCTGACATTAAAGGCACTTGCTACTATGCTCAGCTGAGGACTTCTCTTAATACTAGTGTTTTCTATTGCTTCTCTGATATAGTTTCTTCATATAATTTTTTTGAGATTCTAAGAATTTTAAGCCTAGTAGCTTAAGTTTATTGATAAATATCTCTTGTCGTGGAAGTGATCCAAAATAAAAACTCCTGGGATTGTTATGTCTCTCTTTTTTCCTTCAGAAATGAATAGTGTATAAAGTGTATTGCATGTGTTATTCTTTTTGCAGTATCTAACAACTTCCATGTATATATAAATATTTGTGTTGGGTAGATTTGTATCAACTCTCAAAAAATTTTTTCAATGGAGAAAGGATTTTCTTCAAAGAACTGTAATGGTAAAACAAAAGAAAAAACTTAGAAAGCAGAGCTTCTGAGTATCCATGAAAATTTGCCTGCCTGAGGGAAGTTGGAGAAAGAAGTGTAAGGGCTGCTGAGGTGTGAGGTCTAATGGAAGGTCTCCTCCATAATGATGAGACCATCCAGCCTGCTCCCTCATACAGTGGAACTTCTGTTTACTGCCAGAGACTCTGAAGGAGGCATCTTGGCACAGTATAAAAATTATAACCCAAAAGTAATTTACAACCCCATTTCACAGCACTTCTGTTATTTCAAATGCTGAGTTAAGTTTGAAGTGGTCTGAGATCATTGAAGTAGCATTCTTCATGGTAAAATACATACAGATATTTCATCTTAGTCATCAGATAATCTTCTTTTTACTACATTATTTATTTACATGTGTGTGACATCAGAGGACAACTTACAGGAGTCGATTCTCTCTAGCAGATGGGTCTCAAGGATGGAGCTTAGGGTCAGGCTTTGCAGTGTCTTTACCTGCTGAGCCTTCTCACTGGCCTACCTCAGATCATTTCTGTTAAATAATTTGAGAAGAACAAACAGACAAGCACATCAAAAAAAGAAAGCAAGCACAGAAACAAGCTGTGGTGAGTCATACATGAAGCTATGACTACAGGCTTTGCAAGGACTATAGACTTGCACTAGGTGGCTGTGAAGGAAAGTAAATACAATCTTGCAATTACTTACGAGAATCAAATTAGCACTAGTGACTGAGTAGGTCACCCACCGATGACAGTAACACCAGGCAAAGGCAAAATATAAATGACTTAAACTGTTAAAAATGTAATGGAGATACTATGGTTTTCAGAACAGCTTATACATTTCAAAAGTATTTATATACCCAAAAGAAACATAAGACGATTAACTAGGGAGGTGGCTTGTAAGAGAACAACAAAGAGTGAGACTGAATGCTTTGCTTGATGTTTGTAACTATCAAAAAGACCAAAACCTAGTTAAATCATACTGCATGAGAAAAATATCCTCTGTGAGTGTGAGTGTGAGTATGTGTGTGTATGCGCACACATATGCATATATATGCACGGGCATGCACTGCAGTCTTTTAACTCTGGGTCCTATGTGTTGGCCAGTCTTGTGACACATGAATTAGAGTTACTAAAGGGAGGGAACTTCAACTGAGAGTATACATCCATGAGATCTAGCTGTAAGTCATCTTTTTAATGAGTGAGTGATGGGGGAGGGCCCAGCTCATTATGGATGGTTCCATCCTTGGGCTGGTCTTCTTGGGTCCCTAAGCAAGCCAGTAAGTGACACTCTCCTCCATGGCTTCTGCATCAGCTCCTGCTTCCAGGTTGTTGCCCTGAGTGAATTCCTGCCCTACTGCTTTTGATGATAATCAGTTACAAAGCCAATAGTGAAATAAACCCTTTCTTCCCCAAGTTTCTTTCATCATAGTGTTTCATCACAGCAGTAGTAACCCCAAGACACCCTGTTACCTGTGGATTACTGTCAAGGCGTTTAACTCCATGCCCTGTTACCTGTGATTACTGTGGAAGCTGTTAGCTCCATGCCCGGAACTAGTATTTTACCTTCTAGAGCTGCATCCCTGCTGTGTATGGTTGGCTGTGAGTAGGACTGGGAACTCTGAGCCCTAATTTGACAAATCACTTATTAATGCTTGTTCTCTCCTCAGCATACCGCTGGGCAGCAACTGAGAGTAGTAGCAACCGACAGGCAGACAGAATGCCTGGTACCTTTAAGTGCAGAAATTAGAGGCTGGGCGGTGGTGGCACACGCCTTTAATCCCAGCACTTGGGAAGCAGAGGCAGGTGGATTTCTGAGTTCGAGGCCAGCCTGGTCTGCAGAGTTCCAGGGCAGCCAGGGCTACACAGAGAAACCCTGTCTCAAAAAAAAAAAAAAAAAAAATGCAGAAGTGAGTACTTTGCTTCCTGTACACTCTGAGGCACTCAGAGGACAGCTCTCAGTTTGAACATATGCTATCTTTAGATTATACAATCCAGGGTTCCTCTGGGACAGAACCCTAGGACAACTAGGAACCTTCCTAGTCCTCAGACCCCAAAGCTCTTAGAATCAGCTGGTTCTTTATATACAGGGAAGGGAGTCTTCTGAAGTCAATGCAACTCTGACATTGGCAGTGAGTCACTGGCCTGCCCATCTCACAGCCTGCATGCAGTACCAGCCTGCACACCAAGCATAATAAACTCCAGCTGTGACCCACCAACCTACCACTATGCATCTGGTAGATGCAGTATCAGAGCGCCCCCAACCCCAAAGTGTCTCCAATTATATTTTTAAACCTTTTATTCTTTTTACTGTTATTTTCAGTGTGATTTTTACTTTATAAGTACAGTGTTTCTATTTTGATTAGTCTCGCTTTTATGTATCCTTTTTTTTGTAATCACATTTTGATTTTTTTCTCTTTTCCTCTTTGTCATATTCTGTTTGTTTCTTTTTTCTTCTCCCTTACTTCCCCCTTTCTTATCCCACACATTTCTATTTATTTCATTCTTTTGCTTTTATTACTTTTACTTTTGTTAATGAACTTCATAGTTTATTATACATTATTTTTGTAATTTTCTTTTCTGTTGTTATTGAAAAATACTAAATTATAAAAAAACCTATTTAGTAAAATTGTTAAAGAATTTTTCTCAAATCTAAGGAAAGAAATAGACATTCAAGTGCAGGAAGAATTTAGAGTCCCTAAAACACCTAGCCAGAAAATATCCTCTGTGTATTTTACAGTTAAAATTCTTAGAACAGAACCAGGATTTGATATGTAAGAGAAATGTGCCAAGTTACTTTATCGAATAACATCACACCTTTCAGTATAAACTAAACACCAAGAAAGCACAGATTGATGCCACGTTCTAAAACATGATCATAGACAAATAAGAACATGATGTCCATCAATATCATCCTTTAGAATCAAAGGAAAATTAAAGACTTTCCATGATAAGAATAAACTAAAACAATTCATGCTCTGATTCAGGCAGCTATTATAGTAAAAAATACTTAAAGAGATAGTACATACAAGGGAAGAAAAAGAATTATACAATCATGAGAATTTAGGTAAGTGTAAATGTTACAAAAATAATAAACAAATGAGAACTTGAAAAAGAATCAAACATTGCTAATTCAAATCAACAAACCTCTGGATGAAGAAAAGAAAAGTTAGTGTATATTTTTCAATTAGTAGAAAAAACAATGATTTTTCAATTAATTTCAATCAACTAATACTGCTTGAGTCTGTGAGGGGTTATGTGTATTAGGTCTGTTAGAGTGGGAAGGCCCATTCTGATGTAGGTAGTGCAATTCCAGGTTTGGGGTCCTAGACTGCAAAAACATACGAGAACACTAACAAGCAGCGGTACTCACCTCTGTCTGATTGCACACAGTGTGTCTGGTGCCTCCTCGGGCTCCTGCCACTGTGATGTCCCTCCCCACCACGACGTTCTGTAGCCTCCAAAGTATTCCCTTTTTCAGTTCCTTTTGTCAGATTTTTGGTTGCAGCAACAAGACAAGTGACTATTACATGTAATAGCTCTCAGTTACCCAGTGCTAACACAGCCAGTGGAACAACACAATATGGTGGTAATTGGAGATTATAAAACAATACTACTGGTTTGCTGTCTGTAAGAAACTCTCAGCTCTCTAGTAAATACCTACATAGATATAAAATGAATATATATAAAATGATTAATAGTTAATGATTCATTGAAAGAATTAGGGAAATTTCAAATTTTCTAAAATCAAATGAATAACTTAATCAGAGACTTTGAAATATACTGACAGCAGTGCTGAGGGAAATTATAGCTATAAATGTCTACATTAAATATAGAGCCAACACAGGCTAACAATCTAATTGTGAGCCTCAAGATTTAAAAAAAAAAAAAAACTAGAAAAAATCAAGTTCAAAATTAGGAAACCAGAAGATATAATAAAGAATGAGACAGATGTGTATAAAATGGAATCTAATAGTAAAGAAGATAAATAAAACAAAGAGTTGATTCTTTGATTAAGCAAGAATGACAAGATCTTAGTCAAACTATCCAAATGGAAAATACCCCATTAGGAAATTTGGGGAAGAAGAAGAATGTATTATAACAGGTACCATGGAAGTAGAAGGATAATTAGACAGTGTTTTGAAAGTTATATTCCAATAGGTTGGAAAATGTAGAAGAAATGGATAAATTTCTAAAAATATCCGAACAACTCAAATGAAATTAATATAAAACTCTTATCCTGGCACAGTGATCTAGAAGATTGAAGCAGTAATGGATCTTGCCAACAAAGAAAATTACTAGACTGGACCAATTCACTGCCAACCCAAACCATACTTTTAAAGAAAATGAACAACAGGGGCTGGAGAGCTGGCTCAGCAGTTAGGAACACTGGCTGCTCTTCCAGAAGACCTCAGATTAATTTTCAGCAGCCATGTTGGTGGCTCACAGCTGTCTAACTCTGTCCCCAGTAATCTTCTCTCTTCTGTCTCTCACCAGCAGGCAAAACCCCTATACACACACACACAATAATTTTTTAAAAGAAGAAAATTAACAACAATACTATATAAATTACTTACAACAGTTAGGGAGGTAGTAGCAAACTCATTCTGCAAAGCAGTGATATCCTTAAGTTGCCTAGCAAAATGGTAGGCCAGTTTCCCAAATGAAAAGATAAAACTCATTACACTATGATGTAGTTAATTTCATCCCAGGGACGCAATAAATGATTTACTACAACAAACTAATATGGTTCAACACAAATTCTGTACAAAAAATCTTTTGAGAAAGTGAAGCATCCCTGCATGATGAAAAGATTGAAGAAACTAGTGATAGGAATGTGTACAACATAAAGCTGTGTGTGGGAAGCCTCTTGCCAGGATTATACTAAGAAGGAAAAGATAAGACATTTCCTCTAAAATCAGGGAGGAAACAAAAGTGTTCGCTTTCTCCACTTTTACTAGTTTTTGAGCAATAAATGAAAGAGAAGAAGCAAAACACACAAAGATAGGAAGAGAAGAAGTCAGATTTCCCGTTTGATCTGATAAGCAACGTCAGTCCAGTATACAATATCAACAACAACAACAAAAATCAGGAGCTAGTATCTGCAATAATAAACTCACTAGGAAAAGAAATACAGTGAATATATGAAAATTAAATGTTCTTCGCCATCTGGAACATGAGAATCAAATCTCCATGGAACTTTGCTATTAGGAGAAGAGTATCCTAAGAAAAAAACAAATGCTGATCAGTTTGGTTTTGAGTTTTTTTATTTTTATTTTTTGATGAAAAATGAAAATTCTTCTAAAGCTTTTAGTAAATATGTAAATTACTGCTCCCTCTATGGGAATCATTATGAATGCCCCTCAAAGAAATAAAAATAGTAGTGTGTGATCCAGCTATCCTAGCCATGTGTATATCCCTTATGAAATCAAATTAGCATACAATAAAGATACCTGCCCACACATTCTCTATCGTGACCTTATTTACAGTAACCACTATATCAAGTCAGTAAACAATCTTGGCTACATCAATAGCAGCCATGAAGGAGAATGAAATTAAATCATTTGTAGGAAAATTCATAGCACTAAACAACCTTATGTTATGAAAAATAATGCAAACTCATAAAGACAGATTATGTGTTCCATGAAATCTAGATTGAAAAATGTGATACTAGAAAGGAAAAAATTTGTAAAGTGAGAACTTGGGGGAGGTGGAGTGACTACAATAGAAGAATAGTGAATAGGATGTGTATAAGATCTTCCACAATATTCATTTATGAAGATGTCACTGTATAACATAATTGTTTTATACAATTAATATATGCTAATAACATGATATAAGGAAAGGTGCTATTATAATGATTTTTATATCCTATGAAAATTTTATTTTTAAACCGAGAGTAATTCCAAATTTACTTTGCTGTTTTGCCCAGTTGGGGGTGGTAATGTAGCTCAGTCATATATATTACTTGACCTGTGTGATGTCTTGCATTCAGTACCAATCAGTGCTTCTCTCAAAAAAGATTTAAAATTATCATTAAAAAGAAATCTTTATAAATTTGACCATTAAGAATAGAAACTTTGATTCAACAATATGTATCCATAAGAATAAAAAGCATCATAGGGAAATTTTATATAATTATGTATCTTGTAATTTATGTATCTTGTAATTTTATGTATCTTGTAATTAACAAGATTTCGTACAAATTAATAATGAATTTATTCTGAAGAATTTATACTTTATTCAAACAGTAAACACTGCTAGGGAAAATAAACAAGGAAAATAAGAGATTATCCATTCTAAAAGAAGAAATCGAAATAATCACTAAACTCAAAGATCAGCTTTTTTACTAATCAGGAAAACTTAAAGTAGTAACTCATTTTTAAATATGATCTATGTCACAGAATGACAGAATTTCAAATACCTGAACATAGAAAGTCTCAAAAATGATCCAGATCAATGGGGACATTTCTGTGTAGTTATAAGTTGGTACTATCACTTTTTATAAGTTTGCTATTATTAACTAAAGTTGTGAGCATTTGTATCATATTTGATTAACACAGATATGCAAAGACAGCATTGATCATAGAGACTAACTCAAATATCAGTGGCTAAAAAGGCAAATTTATGAGATTGTCATATAATATAATATTGTTTGAATATTATTATCAGCAATGAAACTATAAATTGGGTATGATTGTACTTCACAACGCTTATATGTCTATATACTTTTTAAATTCCAGTAATTTAAAATTCAAGAAATAGCCAAATCTGACTCTAAGTCTCAGTCTCTCCCCTACTCTTACACACACACACACACACACACACACACACACACATGTATTACAGTTCATACATAGGTAGTAATCATAGAAATTTTTTGATGTTCTCTCAGAAGAGTGATTATTCAGAGAAGCAAGTGTATAGAGAACCCCTCACTCGGGTGGCTTTGCTTTTTTGTTGTTTATTTTTGAGCTAGATTATTACTGCGGGCAGGCTGATCTAAACTCCAAAACTCAAGTGATCCTCTTGACTCTGTCTCCAAAGTGCTACAACTGTGACACCCTGACATCATGTGAAGC
Source organism: Mastomys coucha (assembly GCF_008632895.1). Taxonomy (NCBI): domain Eukaryota; kingdom Metazoa; phylum Chordata; class Mammalia; order Rodentia; family Muridae; genus Mastomys; species Mastomys coucha. The sequence goes on along the minus strand of NW_022196906.1, from coordinate 49,949,715 downwards.
TTACGCTCTTGACTGCTTCTATTCTTTTCACAGACAATACTGCGTTCATATTACAACTATTCTTTACATTCTTAAATCTTTTCTATATGTCATCCTAAAGTTATCATTACAAATTCAAGATAAAATAAATTGTTCTAAACAAAAGAATTTTGTTACAGAAATGATCAATTATTTCATATGCATTCTAAAATGTTTTTTTTTAATCCAGAAAGACATGTCCCTTATTTTTACTATTTTTGTTGAATTTGGTACAGATGAGCATGATTTGTATTTGCTTTGACTTCTTTCAGTACTCTGTGATGATGAACATTACTTTTATGATTAGATAGTAATAACATCCCAGGAACTTTCTGTGGTAACATGAGACATGTGTGTGCTGTTACTGTAAGTAAACAGTTTAAGCAGACAGACTGAATGTAGAGTTTATCCAATTGCCCTTACTAAGTTTTTAGATTGCTGCCAAATTTAAATTGAGATTCAGCTGTTAATCTCTTAAACCTGAATAAGCAAGCTACATAGCTAGCAGAATTCACAGTTTGAACTAGGATGAGAAGAGGCAAATCACATGTACTTTTTAATGTCTTTAGCCAGCCCTGTCATGCATGAGGTTTTCAAGTTTTATCATGGAAATTTATATTAACATACAAAGAGCAAACATTAAAACTCCTCTCCATCTTTTTTCCAACTATTTGCAGGTCCTTAGCACTTGCAGGTACTTATCACACACCTAGGCTGAGAGAGGGGAAATCACTCGTCCTTGAGACTTTTCACCACTAATTGAATTCAGAACACTGTGTTCAGGCTTCTAGGCATTGCCCATCTGCCACAGCCCATGGTGTTGTTTGGTTTTGTGTCTTATTTTCAGCTGGAATTTTTCAGTGTAGAACTGGAAAGTCTGGAAAGTATTCAATACGAGAAAATCATTTTATGTTCTCACTCTTCTCAGCTTACACATCTGCATTCTCAGAGCACCAGATAATTAACTAAAATTGCTTCTATGGCTCCATAATTTGTCAAAAATTGATGTATTTATAGCCCAAAGAAAAGGAAATGTTTTGTTAGATATTTCTCAGCTATCTTGAGTTAGAAGACTCAAGACATATTGACAAATGGGGTTCTTCAATCTGATAAAGATTTAACATTATATGAATTATATTTTCTTTAAAAAGGACCTTTTTTTGTTTGTTAGTTGTTGCTGTTGTCATTGTTGGCTTTTTTGAGACACGGTTTCTCTGTGTAGCCCTGGCTGTCTTGGAATTCACTGTGTAGACCAGGCTGGCTTTGAACTCACGGAGATCCACCTGCCTCTGCCTCCCAAGTGCTAGGATTAAAGGTGTACACTGGCACCACTCAGCTAAGAAAGGACATTTTTGAGATAAAGAAAATTAACTCTTTAAGAGGCAGCAGGAACTTTTGGATAATACTGGATAATACTTTTGGATAACTAAAGGATAATACTGCTATGTATTTCGTTTTATGTGATAATTAAACAAATGCATGAGTCAAAAAAGTTCATTCAGTTGAATAAGTACTTTAATTTGTTCATTGTATCATATGTCAGTAATAAGATAGTTCATGAAATACATTGTATGAATATTATTTCTAAAATAGACCTTCCTATATAAGTCTTTCTTGATACAAACATAATGGCCTTTGTCATTTTATCTGGAATTACTTAGTGTGACTTTTATGAAAGCAGCTTTTAAAAGTCAAATGGATTTATAATAAAAAACTCACAGATGAATATTGGTAGTACTGATTTATAAAAACATTTTTTTCACAGTTTTGGTAATTTTCTATTCAGGTTAATTATTTGTGGACTATTTTTCCATTATATTTTGAACCTCTTGCCATTTGTAACAAAATATGCATTTTTTCCAGAGAACCAGCCTCTTATTTTTTTTTCTTTAAAAAAAATTATTTATTTATTTCATGTATGTGGGTGTACTGTCGCTGTCTTCAGACACACTAGAAGAGGGCATCGGATCCCATTACAGATGATTGTGAGCCACCATGTGGTTGCTGGGGATTGAACTCAGGACCTCTGGAAGAACAGTCAGTGCTCTTAACCACTGAGCCCTCTCTCCAGCCCCAAAAATATGCATTTTTAATAGAACACACTTGCATATAATTATTTAAAATCATCTTACCAATTACCATTGGAGAAATAGAATCTTGCCAGTATCCTGGAGCCTTTTGTCTTCTCTCCAATTATTATTATTATTATTATTATTATTATTATTATTATTATTATTATTATTGGCTAATCATAATCCATTATCCTTATTTTAAGATAAACTAGTAGTTTGGACTTTCAGAGTAACTTTTGCCTTTCTAGTTTTATCATGAAAATGTCATTTCTGAATACATGCAAGTTGTGTATCAGTTTCTCCTAAGATGAAAACTTTGCATCATCTTGGATGGAAAATAAGACATGGGATGTGGATAGGGAGATGAAACACCAGAATATTTTCGGACAGGACGTTAAATGGGGAGATGGAAACTCCATCATGCAGGAAAACTTGTAGCATAGGGAGTTAAATACACAGTAGCTTCAGGAAGTCTCTACAACTGGCCAGACTCACTAGGTCCCTCATTCCCCAAGATTAATCACTAAAGAATCCCTCAGATAAGCCCCGAAGCCAGGAAGAAGCAGAGACAGCTGAGGCACCTAGAAAAGATGCCCTCCAACCTGCTGAGCTGCCTGTAGGCTGTGGCTTCATTTGAGTTATTGGCTGAGGAAAATGTAGGCTATTATTTTCTGAGGGCTAAAGGTATTTTTAAGTTGTGAGGTAAAGGAGTAGAGGAAAAAGGAAGTAATGAGCAAGTTGGAATGCTAATAGAGAGCAGACAAACTGTCGTTGATGTGGAAACATAAGGTTTTTGTCAGTGTGCACAAAGAAGCGATAGTCAGAAATATCACTTCGGTTAGATGGAAGTTAAAACACAGTAGTGTAACAATGAAAGTAAAACACTTGGAAATGAGAGCAAAGTCATTAAAAAACTAAAAAGGGTTTGTTTTTGTTTTGTTTTGTTTTAGTTTAAATTGGCAATAGCATGAAATAGAGAATAGTAAACCCTACGTAAATATTTTCCTTTCACTGGGATGCTGCTGCTGTTCTTCCTTCTCGGTTGTTATTTGATAATCCCCCCAGATGTGGGGGTAGAATGCTATCTCATTAATTCAGACAAGTTATTTCACTGTACCCCAGATTTATGTGAGCATGGACTTGTGTTAGGATTCACTGGCAAGAGTTCCCTATAGCCTAGCATGTTTCAATCTTCTCATAGTGAATTAGAGATAGAACTTTCCATAAGCAGGGCTGTTTGTGATTCAGAATCTGAAGGGAAATTACAGGACTGCACACCTATATACATTTGTGTGTAATTAGGATGTTGGGTTTCTCTGCATACTAATGCCATCCATCGATGGTGAGACAAAGAGTAGCTTTTTTTCTCTGTGTCTGTCTGTCTATCCATCTGTCTGTCCCTCTCTGGTTCAGGTTCCAAGGCCACTCTCTGCACATTGTCCCCCTACACATTCTCATGCTAGCTATGCTCTAACCATACTTTTTGGGTTTCAACAGTTCAGACTTATGTTTTTATAGCTACCATTATCCCTCTTATGAGCATTTCTGGTGAGGCTACTTGATGCTGGTCAGTGGGATACCTGTGGGCTGCTATAGCAGCATAGGTACTCAAGAACCTGTTAGAAGCCAAGGTCCTCCTGGGAGACATACACTAGCATACGTAGCTCTTGATAGTGGGTAATTTAGGGAAAGAAGCTTAGTATTGTGGCCCAGCAGTCCTAGTCCTCATCCAGACTTGGCTTCTCAACCACCCTGTAGTCAGAAGTCCCTGGTTGAGTTATTACAAGTGTACTTTTAAGCATGAATGCTGATACTCCATGATAAAACCTCCCCTGAAGAATTTTTGGGTCATCTATTTTTACCCTTACTCTACCTTTATACTATGTTAAGCAGTTTTCCAAAGCAATTTCACCAGTTTGTCTTCCCATTAGTGTGTGAGGGCCCTTATTCTATCCCTGCCTAAAATAGAGTGTAAGATTTAAATTTCTGTCAATTTTGTAGTTATTATAATACCTTGTATAGTTTTCTGGTGGAATTCTCTATTGAAAGATTCAAGCACTTTTACTTATTTTTGGCCATTTGTGTTTTTAGTTTTATGGGATACCTGTTTAAATTTTTGTATTTTTCCCACCATTTTATAAAAATTTTTCTCTTCAGTTTAGACACCATTCTTAGCTTTTTCAAGGACCTCACAGTATCTACTTTCAGTGTGTCAAATATATTTATCTTATCTTTTATATTAATAGTTTTTCCCTTCTTATAAAATATTCTCCTACCTCCTCTATTTTTGAGACTGTAGTTTTGCCTTTACTTTTTGTTTAGTATCTTTCTGGAATTAATTTCTCTTCCTAACATGAGCGAGACAGTTAATTTAGTTTTTTTCTCCATCCAAATGATTACTGATAAGAATGATTTTCATTGCCTACTCTAGCACTGGAGGCATTTTAAAACTATGTTTTAAAAATAAAATATTTTTGGAGTCAAAAAACAATACATAAATCCAGAATTTTATGACTTGGCTATTCTAATTAATTAGTAATTTGTATAACTATTTTATGTTTGATATTGAGCCTTGTTTTACATGTTGGAAAGCGGTATATGCCATTTTATACTTAACAAGTATAAGCTGAGGATTTGGTTTAATGGAGAAAGAGGCCTGATTTGGCTGACTGAACCCAGTGTATAGCCTCCTTTAGAAAATTTGTATTGAAATTAAAACTGTAGGCATAGAGTTCATGTTTTTAAAAATGTGTGAATATGTATGTGGTTTATATGTGAAGTATATACACCTGGTTAACCAGTATATACACCCGGTTAACAGCAGGGTCGGGGAGACACTTCCAGAGACCCCAGTAGTATGTCAAATGTTCTACTCTATCATTCTCCACTGTGTTCCCTTGAAGCGGAGTCTCTCTCTCAACCTGAAGCTAACCTGGAGGCCAGCAAGCAACCATAGGTCCTCCTGTTTCTATCTCTCCCCTGATTTCTGCAGCACTGGGGTTTTAGGTACATAGGATAGTGTCCAGGTTTTTGTGAGACTTCTGAGGATTTGAACTCAGATCTTGATTCTTACACTGCAAGTACTATGCACTGAGCATCTTCCCAGCCCTAGAGTTGCCTTTTAAACTAAATAAGCCTTACACCCTGTTGGGAAGACTGTTTATTTTTTCCTAGGAGCAGAATATTGCTTATCTACAAGATGTAGACAAAGCAACTCAAAACCATAATTACCAGTCATTACCAGAGAGAAAAAGACTTCCCTAAAGTTTTAGTTTTGAATTTTAGTCTATATTTATTAGTAGGGAGGACATACATACTATGACTCACACATGGAGGCCAGAAGTCAACTGGAAGGACTCAGTTCTCTCCTACCATGTGTGTGTGTGTGTTTCTGGGTGTGCTCAGGGACGGAACTCAGGCTGACAGGCTTGGCAGCAGGTACTATCCCCCACCACGCTGCCTTACTCAGCAGCCCTGAAGTGCTAATCTTAGTCAAATATCTCAAACAACCTTTATATTGTTTAGAAAATTTTGTAAATATCTGTGCAAAAGACAAATTTAAACATTTATCTTGAAAAAAGTTAATTTATAAAATACTTTTCTAAAATAATTTGTAGAAAATTTTCAGTAAAGCAGTGTTATTGTAATGTTAATGGAAGAAGTATCATGAAAATAACCTTTGGGAAGTGAGACCCTGAATTATTTAATCTTTAAATTTCTGGAAATGGTATTGCTATTGAGAAGAGCAAATTACATATCTTCTTTTTTCAGTAATTATAATTAAAAGCAAACAAATAAATTTTAGCACAGGAGACCCTTTGACCTTAACAGATGTGATGTTGGATGGTTTCAGCCTCTGGTAACATGTGCTTGTTGATATGTTTTCTCATCGCAGTCTTACACTACTCCATCATGCTACCTCTCCTACATTATTCTGTTTGTGGCTCACCTTAGTGATTGATTGCTTCATGCAGTAAGTAAACACTTACTGTTTTTAACCACATTTATCTAAGTCTGGGTTCTCGGAAATAGCGACGATGAGAACAAAAAATGCTAGTACCTGTGTGTGTAATTTGATGCCAGCTTTCGTCAACTCAACTGACTTCTTTTAAATTAGCAGATTTCTAAGCACATTTTAACTAATATTAACTAAAGCAAGTAAAAATCACTATTTTACTTAATCACAGAGAATTTTCTGGTTTAAATAAACCTTGGTAGGCTTTAGTTTCCTTCTCTGAAAAGTAATCATAGAATACATATCACTCTCATGGAATTGTGACAGTTTACTACTATAGTCAAGTAACAGTCGTATGAATTAAAGAATCATAAAACATTTAAAAATATGAACTCTCATCTGTATAGATTGGAGGCAAACTATGCTATTGTAGAAATAGGGCACAAAATATTTTCAAGAATAATAAATATAAGTTTTTAGGGAAAAAGTGATATAGCATAAGCAAAACTTAATGCCATGAATGCAAAGACACTTTCTGCACACTTACCTGGCAAATGGACTAGTGAAAATGTAAAAGAATTAAGAAAGGAAATCCATTAGGAAACATGCAAAGCTACAGACAAGACATTCAGAAGCTCAGCATCATAAATAACTGAGGTTCACACATGAAAGCATATGCCCTTGCTGTATAAATTAGTAGACAACTGATACTGACCTCCTGTGCTCAAATGATCCTTCTGACTCTTTAAGTGTTTTTCCTGCCAGAAAAAATGTAAAGCTTAGAAAATCCTGCAGAAGCTAGTGTGCTGACTGGAAACCTGTAGCTTGCCTGTTTCCCTGTGCAGGTACAAATCTCTGCAGGCCAGCAAGTGCTGGCTGACAGGAGCCTGATATAGCTGTCTCCTGAGAGGCTCTGACAGTGCCCGACTAATACAGAAGTAGAGGCTCACAGCCATCCATTGGACTGAGCACAGGGTCCCCAATGAAGGAGCTAGAGAAAGGACCCAAGGAGCTGAAGGGTTTGTAGCCCCTTAGGATCAACAACAATATGAACTAACTAGTACCCTCAGAGCTCCCAGGGACTAAACCACCAACCAAAGAGTACACATGGTGGGACTAATGGCTCCAGCAGCATATGTAGCAGAGGATGGCCCAGTTGGTCATCAAGGGGAGGAGAGGCCCTTGGTCCTGAGAAGGTTCTATGCCCCAGGGGAATGCCAGGGCCAGGAAGTGGGGGAGAGTGGGTTGATGAACAGGAGGACGGGGGAAGGAACAGGGGTTTTGTTTGTTTGTTTGTTTGTTTGTTTTTTTAACTTTTATTTTTATTTTTTTATTTTTATTTTTTGGAGGGGAAACTGGAAAAGGAGAAATATGGCATGTAAATAAGATAATATCTAGTAAAAAAAACAAATCTCTACAGGCTTACATTTTAATGAAATATGATTATTTCCTTACTATGTCCAAGATAATGTAAGTTATTTGAAAATGAATGTAGGATTCTGTCTTTGTCCTTACTCAACTAAGCTCTTCACTTGAAGGAAGAGGTTAGAGGCATTTCATCCACAATTCAGGGAAAGTCATGTAGACTATCAGGCACTTCTGCTCCTCTTTGGGCTGCAGTTTGCTTTGTTTTAATCTATATACTATGAGAAGTTAAGTTTAATTAGAAGATGAAATACTAAAATTATTTGATGTTGTGCTTTAAATTGTTATTATCTTAGCAAAAAAAAAAAATATATCCAGTTCAATGGATGGCTGTGAGCCTCTACATCTGTATTAGTAAGGTATTGTCAGAGCCTCTCAGGAGACAGCTATATCAGGCTGGCTTGTCCTTCCTTCTGTTTCTGCTCCATAGTTAGTCTCTGCGACTCCTTCCATGGGTATTTGGTTCCCCCTTTTAAGAAGGAATTAAATGTCCACATTTTGGTCTTCCTTCTTCTTGAATTTCTTGTGGTTTCTGGGTTGTTCTTCTTGTATTCCGAATTTCTGGGATAATAACCATTTATCAGAGAGTGCATACCATGTGTGTTCTTTTGTGATTGGGTTACCTCACTCAGGATGATATTCTCCAGATCCATCCATTTCCCTAAGAAATTCATAAATTCATTGTTTTTAATAGCTGAGTAGTACTCCATTGTGTAGATGTACCACAATTTCTATATCCATTCCTCTGTTGAGGGACATGTGGGTTGTTTCCAGTTTCTGGCTATTATAAATAAGGCTGCTATGAACATGGTAGAGTATGTGTCCTTATTACATGTTGGAGCATCTTCTGGGTATATGCCCAGGAGTGGTATAGCTGGGTCCTCTGGTAGAACTATGTCCAATTTCCAGAGGAACCGCCAAACTGATATCCAGAGTGGTTGTACCAGCTTGCAGTCCCACCAGCAATAGAGGAGTGTTCCTCTTTCTCCACACTGAACTGAGTACAGGGTCCCCAATGAAGGAGTTAGAGAAAGGACCAAAGGAGCTGAAGGGTTTGCAGCCCCTTAGGACTAACAACAATATAAACTAACTAGTAGTCTCAGAGCTCCCAGAGACTCAACCACCAACCAAGGCGTATACATGGTGGGACTGATTGTTCTGGCAGCATGTGTATAGTAGAGGATGGGAGGAGAGGTCCTGGGCCCTGTGAAGATTCTGTGTCCCAGGGTAGGGGAATGCCAGGGCTAATAAGTGGGAGACAGTGGGGTGGCAAACATGAAGAGGTGGGAGGCAACAGGGGTTTGTTCTTGTTGTTTTTGTCTGTTTGTTTGTTTGTTTGTTTGTTTGTTTGTTGGAGGGGAAACTGGGAAAGGAAAAATCATATGACATGTAAATAAAGAAAATATCTAATTAAAAAAATCCAGATGACTGAAACAGTTTTGAAGCTTTTTTTGATGTGCAGATTTTTCTTTACATGGTTTTTCTCCTGATTCAGCCTTGAAAAAAATCCTAGTGTTCCCTTCATTTAGGAATGATACCTTGATTTTAGAGCTTAGAAAAACAATATCAAAAGTATCTCAAACCTATTTATTTTAGTTTTTAAAATGTTACCATCAAGTATTAAAAGTGCACATTCATGGGAAAATAGAGATTAACTTTAGATCATACTTGGATCTTGGTACAGGAAAGGGGCAGTAGAAAGATGAATTCAGAGATGTTAATAGGCAAGCCCCCATTGGAGTATTTTTTTTCATTTTTCTAAGCATTATTCTACTACCAGTGACGTCTCATTATTTCTAAGTGTCCTAATCAATAAGGTCATGAAAGATTGATTTCAGGAGCTGTCACTGTGTTTATGAGAAGACACATAGAGTCATTTATAGAAGGAGCTGTAATTCCTTTAACTAGCAAGTCAGAAAATCAGCAAGCCCTGCTTACATGTCTTTGAGTGGTGAGGACAATCTCCATGTTGCCTTCTGCTGACAGAGGAGGAGACAAATGCTGCTAATTGAATTTTCCTAAAGAGGACAAAGATGATGTGGGAAGAGGACAGAGGAGCAGCTCCACACAAGTCTAATATGTTTAAGTTGGCTGCATTGATTTTCCTCTACTAATGGACTAGGATAGAAAATGAATTGTCCTTAAGAATTATAACATATCCTTTATAGTCCAGACTTAGAATGTTGTGAAAATAAAGTATTTCAAGTAACTCAGTGTATTTAAATTTTAAAAATTAAACATGATAGTTTCTCTCTTAAAATAATGTGTTATAGAAAATAGGTGACTTACAAACTTTTCTTCCATATAAATGTGATCGAAAGGAGCCCATGACATTCAGTCATGTGAGGAGACTCTCAGGATTTGGCTAGTCTCTGCTGTGAGGACATATAGGTTCACAGACTTATTAAGGAAGAATGATCTGTACTATTATAATACATTTAACATATTCATTATTTTAAAAATATACAATGCAGAAGTATATAGATGAAATGAATAAAATTCTTCTCTTTTATCTCCTAGCCTTCTCTTCCTGTATCAGAAATGTTAGCTCTCTTGAATGTATTCTTCTACATATGTTTGTTTATATACATTATATATATAAATATATATACATGTATATGCACATTTTTATTCACTATAATATAGTGGTTTTTACAAATTAGTATATGAAAATGTTATTTTACATCAATTGGTGAAGATCTATTTATTAATTTTTAATTTGCTAGATTTCAAAAGGATGCAGCACATAACTTTAATAAACCATTCAAAAGAGATGAGAGATTCTTACTATTGGAATATTTTTAAAGGCTACATAGTATTCCATTGACTTTTTTTTATGGTCATCATTAACTTTTAACTTTCTCTGTGAGTCTTTTAAGTTTTTTCAGTTTTATTTTAAACTTTTATTTCAATTGGTTGGAGTTTTTGTTTTGCTTTGTTTTCTTTTCTTTTCTCTACAAACATCCCACCATACACTGAGACTTATTTTCCAGGATACAGGGTTGGATGCAAAATTGAAAATTTGAGTTTTTTAATTTGTTTCTTTAACATAGCACCTAATAGATATCATTATGACATCTTTATACATATATGCTGTTGTGTTTTCTTTCTCTCTCCCTGGTTTCTAGTCTCCATTTCCCCCTTTGCCTTGCCATAGGATTTCATTCTTCTTTTTTCTTCCTCTCCTTTGCCTTAAGATCTTTTCCTTCCTTGTCATGGTCCTCTTTTTGTTTTCAGGGCCTACAACACACACACACACACACACGCACACACACACACAAACACGCACATGCACACATATATATATATAAATATATAGATATTATCGTATGTAGACACCTATATAAATTTAAATCAACTGTCTGAATGTGAGAAAAATGTACAATGTTTGTATTATTGAGTCTAACAAATATTCTCTACTTACATTAATTTTCCTAGAATATTTATTTTTTTCCTTATTGCTGAATTAAATTCAGTTATGTATATTTATCACATTTTTTATCCATCTTTTTGTTTGTGGCTGTCTAAGCTGATTCAGTTTTCTAGCTGTTAGAAATACTACAGTAATAACTGTGTGTATAAGTATCTCTGTGGTATATTGATATAGAACCCTTCAGGTATATAATTGGGAGTGATATCACTAGGTCATGTAAATAGTTCTGTCTTTAATTATATGAAGAGCCTCTATACTGACTCTATTCATGGCTTCAGAGGGTGACATTCTCATAGACAGCATATAAGATTTCCGTTTTTCTACATCCTCACCAGCACTTATCGTCATTTTTTAACATTAATTTCACTACTATTTATTATATTGTATGCTGTGCCAGCAAGTGCATGTGAGTGCAGGGACTAGCAGATTTGTAGAGCTAATGTTACAGTTGTGAGTCTCCTGGTGTGTTTGTTGGGAACCAAATTTGGGTCCTCTGCCAGAGAATATATACTCTTTTCTCTAGTCCCCATCAGTTTTTGTTTTTTTGTTTTTTTGAAAACTATTCTAACCAGAGTAAGATAGAATCTCACAGCAGTTTAAATTGGCATTTACCCTGAGGGCTAAGAATGGTGAACCCCTTATCAAGTACTTTTTAGTTGTTTCTGTATTTTCCCTTGGAAATTTTTTTTATTAATTGGATTTTTTGGTGTTTAAATTTTATTATCCTTTATATTGTAAATAGTAATATTCTGTCTGATGTATAATTATAAAGAGCCCCCATTCTGTAGTCTGTTACTTCATTCTGCTGTTACTTTCCTTTTGATTTGTAGGAGCTCTTTCATTTCATGAGCCCATTTGTCAGTTTTTGGGATTGTGCATTACAGATTCCCTTTCAGAAGTTCTTGCCTCTGCTTGATGCAAAGAGTATTGTTACCTAAGCTTCTTCCAGAGGTTCCTGACCTTTGAGCTATTTTTATGCAATGTGAAGGATGTGGACCACATTGCATTTTTCTGTATGTGGATATTCAGTTTTCCCACTTGACCATTTCTTAAAGAGACATTTTTCCCCTTACTATGTGCTTTTGACTCCTTTTTTTGAAAATTAGGTCTCTAGTTGTAAGTTTCTTTCTGCATCTTCTTTTCAATTACAGTTTATCAAGTTTGTTTTAATGCCAGTACCATGCACTTCTTACTGTTTGACTCAATAATATAATTTCAGATCAGAAATTATAATGAAATTTTGAAATAAGTATAAAAAGGCAAATTATTCTTTAGAAATGTTTGTAAGTAGTATCCTTCTTAGCCAATATAATTGCTATCCGCAGTTGCTTGGGTGACTTTGAAAGCCAACGGAAGATGTCATGATAAATAGTAGCCACATTTCGCAAACATTTTAACTCAATTGGATATATATTTATTCACCTTCTTTTGATGGAAAAGCAAGAGATTTCTTTGTGTCAAACACATTGGCACAGAAGAAGATTTCCTGAACAGAAAAGGAATGGCTCATACTCTATAATCAACAAATGACAAAAAGGACCTCATAAAATTACAAAGCTTCTGTAAGGCAAAAGACACTGTCACTAGGACAAAATGGCAACCCACAGACTGGGAAAAGATTTCTACCAACCCTACCTACATATGATAGAGGGCTAATATCCAAAATATACAAAGAACTCAAGAAGTTAGGCTCCAGAGAACCAAATTAACCTATTAAAAATGGGGTACAGTGCTAAACAAAGAATCCTCAAGTAAGGAATCTTGAATGGCCAAAAAGTGCCTAAAGAAATGTTCAACATCCCTAGTCATCAGGGAAATGCAAATCAAAACAACCCTGAGATTCTACCTCATACCAGTTAGAATCAAAAATCAAAAATCACATCAAAAACTCAGGTGACAGCAGATGCTGGTGAGGATGTGGAGATAAAAGAACACTCCTTCATTGCTGTGGGATTGCAGCTGGTACAACCACTCTGGAAATCTGTCTGGCAGTTCATCAGATAATTAGATTAGTATTACCTAAGGACCCAGCTATACAACTCCTGGGCATATACCCAAAAGATGCTCCAACCTATAACAAGGACATATGCTCCATTATGTTCATAGCAGCCTTATTTATAATAGCCAGAAACTGGAAACAACCCAGATGTCCCTCAACAGAGGAATGGATACCGAAAATGTGGTACATCTACACAATGGAGTACTACTCAGCTATTAAAAACAATAACTTCATAAAATTCTTAGGGAAATGGATAAAACTAGAAAATATCATCCTGAGTGAGGTAACCTAGTCACAAAAGAACACACATGGTATGCACTCACTGATAAGTAGATATTAGCCAAAAAAAAAAAAAAAATCATTCTTGAACTACCCATCATACAACTCACAGACCATATAAAACCCAAGAAGAAAGAAAAATCACACCAAATTGTGGATGCTTCAGTCCTACTCAGAAGGGGGGAGAAAATAATCATGGGAGGTAGAGGAAGGGAGCAGTCTGGGAGGGAGACAGAAGGGGAGGAAAAAGCAGGCCAGGATCAGGTGTTTGAGGAGACAGGGAAGAAGTACAGAGGATCAGGAAATTGAACAAGAGGTGTATAGAATTGCAGGATGGGGGGCTGGGTGGAGGATAGCCACTAGAAAGTCCCAGATGCCATGGATGCAAGAGGTTTCTAGGACCTAACGGATGACACTAGCCAAAATACCCAGCAAAGGGAAGAGAGAACCTCTAGAGACCATATCCAGTAAATAGGCATGGCCCCTGGTTGAAGGATGTGGCCATCCATCCATCTCAAAAAAATATTCAAGAATTGATCCTGTCAAAAGGAAATGCAGTGACAAAGAGTGGAGCAGAGACTGAAGGAAAGGACATCCTGGGACTGCCCCACCTAGGGATCCATCCCATCTGCATACAACAAACCCAAACACTATTGCTGATGCTGAGAAGAACTTGCTCATAGGAGCCTGATTTAGCTGTCCCCTGAGAGGCTCTGTCAGAGCCTGACCAATACAGATACAGATACATGCAGCCAACCTTCAGACTAAGCACAAGGACTCCAAATGGGACAAGTTAGGGGAAGGACTGAAGGAGCTGAAGGGGTTGCAACACCACAAAAGAACAATATCAACCAACCAGAGCTCCCCTGCTCCAAGTTCCCTGAATTAAACCAACCAAAGAATACACATGGTGGGACCCATGACTCCAGCTGCATATGTAGCCGAGGATTATCTTATCTGGCATCAATGGGAGGGGAATCAATAGCTAAGCAGTATCTCCAGCCCCTGATTTCTAGGGTATTTTTGTTTGTTTGTTTTGTTTTTTTGGTTTTTGTTTTCTCTTTTTTTTTTTTTTTTTTTTTTTTTTTTTTTTTTTTTTTTTAATGAAGCAAGCACTAAAATGATCTGCGTTCATGACCAGTGATCTAGATTTGTTTGTTGATGTTTTTTGTTTTCAAGACAGGATTTCTCTGTGTAGCCTTGGCTGTCCTGGAACTTGCTCTGTAGACCAGGCTGGCCTAGACCTCTGAGATATGCTTGCCTGTGACTCCCAAGGGCTGGGATCAAAGACCTGTGCCACCACTGCCCGGCTACATTATCCTTTCTCTCATCCTATCACCTTCCTAACCTAAGACTGATTGGCCGGTGGTTCTTTATGACAGTTGCTGACAGTATGTCTTCCCACAACATCCAGTTTGGTTTTTTTTATTTATTGAAATTACATAATAGTGGTCTATAATAAACTAATATTAACTTGTTTGAGAACATATATAACATTCATAATTGGCAGAGCACTAAGAGCTAAAAGACTACTCATTGGGAATTAGGTATCAGCCTACACCTTTACAGAAGAACTGCACTGTCCTAATGTTTCAGCTCAGCTGAGATCTAAGCTTTCTACTGTACAATTAACACACCTATTCACATGATTTTCCAGATTTTTAAACCCTTGTCTAAGGTAGACATTCATGTTTATTATTACAGTTCCTTCTGATTTTGTCTTTTGACTTTTAAATAGAGAAATTAACTTGACCAAGGTCGCATGGTAAATGCCAGAGCTAAAATTCAAAAGTATTTTAAACATTTTTATTTGACAAAGTAAGTTCATCATATGAATTAAATGTTTAATATTTCACTGTCATTTATTCTCTCTAGAAGTTAAAATATTCTTGTCAAATAAATAAGCCCAGTGATATCCCACTTGAGGTGACATTTTACACATTACAGTACCAAAGGAAGAAAAGTTGTCCTTGATTTTTTACCTTATGCTTTTAACTTTTTCCCCAAAGAAAAGAAGTTCTTTTTGGTACTGATATAGTATTGCAGAGGCAGTATTTATAGGAGAGGAGTAGCCCTCTTGCCTTTTGTGAGAGCCTCCCATTCATTTTTCTTTTGAGATCCCCAGGTTGGGAGAAAGTTATAAGGGATCAAAGTACTGTTCAGCTGATCAGAAACTCAGAGGGCTGTATTTCCTCTCTGCCAGAAATCTTAATAAAACCAAAAAAATGTGGACAGCAGAAAAGGCTGCACCCATGATAACAGTGTGCCTAGAATGTCTATGATGCATCTTATTTTAGACACAGCTCTTTAGGTATTTCCACTTTCATGAAATAGAGATTTTTAAAATATGTCCTTTCAATTCCTCTAAATTTCCCTGGTGTCTATTGTAATCTCCTTCTTTCAACTCTAATTTTATTAATTTGAATCTTCTATACCCATCTCTTTGGTTAATTTGGCCAAGGTTTGTCAGTCTGGATTTTCTTAAAGGACCAACTCTGTTTCATGGATTCTTTATCTTTGTTTTGTTGTTTTGTTTTGTTTTTATCTTTCACTAATTTAATCCCTAAGTTTATTTCTTCCCATCTACTCTTTCTGAATATTATTTCATCACTTTTTTTTATAACTTTAGGCTGTATCATTAAATCGTTATTATGAGATCTCTCCAGTATTTTTTAAGTAGTAACCTAGTGCTTTGAACTTCCCTCTTAGAACTGCCTTCCCTCTTTCTCATAGGTTTGGATATGTTGTGTTTTAATTTCCATCCAATTCTAGAAGTTTCCATGACTTCGTATACTTTCTGCTGCTTCTGTTGGTGTTGCTATCCAGCCTTAATCCATGATGGTCAAATAATATTCAGGATGTTGCTTCAGTGTTCTTATATCTGTTGAGATTTGCATTGTGTCCTATATATGGTCCATTTTGGAGAAAGTTCTATGAGTTGCTGTGAAGGAGTATATCCTTTAATATTTGAGTAAGATGTTCTTTAGATTTCTGCTAGGTCTGTTTGATTTATGATACTATTTAACTCCAGCATTTCTCTCTTTAGTTTTTGTCTACATGTCCTTTCTATGGGTAAAAGTAGGGTATTGAAATCACCCATTATCACTCCATGATTTTAGCTATAATACTATTTCTTTAATGAACTTGGGTACCCTTGTGTTTGGTGCATAAATATATAGAATTGCAATATTCTTTTGGTAGATTTTTTATTTAATGAGTATATAGTCTCCTGTATCTCTTCTGATTAGTTTTGGTTCGAAGTCTATTTTATCACATCTTAAAATAGCGACACCTACTTGATTCTTGGATTCATTGCTTGGAATATCTTTTATATCTTTTTACCCTGAGCTGATATCTATGCTTGATGGTGAGGTGTGTTTCTTGGATGCCATAGAAAGGTGGATGACATTTCTAATTTATTCTGCTAGTCTCTGTATCTTTTTTACAATTGACATTATTAATAGTGAATTATTACTGAACAATTTTTATTGATTACTAATAATTTGTTGTGGGGGTATGAGTCTCCCCCCTTTTATTTACTGTTCTTGGATTTTTTTTTTTTGTCCTCTTAGGTATAGTTAGATGTAGTTAGTCTCTTCAGACTGAGGCTGTATTGGTAGGTAGAAATTGCTTAAATGTGTTGTTTGTTTGTTTGTGGAATGTTTTTCATTCTCCATCAATTGTAATTGATAATTTTGCTGTCTATGATAGTATGGCCTGGTACCTGTGGTTTCACAGAACTTGCAGAAAGAATATCCATTAAGACCCTCTGTGTTTTAGTGTCTCTATTGAAAAGTCAGGGATTATTTTTAATGGCCCTGCCTTCATTATGTGACTTGATTTTTTTTCCTTTATACATTTTAATATTCTTTCTTTTTTCTGTACATTTAGGTTTTTTTAAACTTTTATTGCATTATGATGAGAAAAGTTACGTAATTTCAATTTATCTGAATTTGTTAACATTTAAGAACATATTTTAATTAAATAGAATTAAATCACATTCTTGTTTTCCTTTTGTACCCCCACTCCTCCCAGAGACCCCCCTTCAA
>NW_022196906.1:49931575-49931847 GCF_008632895.1 Mastomys coucha | reverse complement strand
GTCACAAACAAGCTGAAAGTATATATAGATTGTACAATATTGGACCTATTCCTCCAATTACCAAATTACAGAAACCATTGGATGACAATCAACAAATTTCTAATTTCTCATATTTTTGGATTTTAATCACTTAGGATATGTTGGTAATATTAATTTTCATATTAAGATATTAAGAAAAGGTATCTGTCACTTCCTGTTGTTTTCGTTGTAAGAGATGGAATTAGATTTGTATGGATTTGTTGAAAGATTACTTTCTTGCTTCTTCTAGGGTG
>NW_022196906.1:49928881-49930398 GCF_008632895.1 Mastomys coucha | reverse complement strand
CTTAAGGTCCTGTATCATCATCATGATAAGTGATTTTATATCTGAATCTTGCATTTCCTGTGTGATGGTGTGTCCAGGACTTGCTACGGTGGGACAATTGGGTTCTGATGATGCCAAGTAACCTTGGTTTGTGTTGTTTATTTTATTGTGCTTGCTCCCTGTCATCTGGCTCTCTAGTGCTACCTGGCCTTGCTAAATCTGACTGGAGTCAGTCCTTTCTGTGATCCT
Organism: Mastomys coucha; assembly: GCF_008632895.1. Classification (NCBI taxonomy): domain Eukaryota; kingdom Metazoa; phylum Chordata; class Mammalia; order Rodentia; family Muridae; genus Mastomys; species Mastomys coucha. Next base: position 49,930,170 of record NW_022196906.1, on the reverse strand, counting down.
GTGATTCTGAGATCCTGCGACCCTGGGCTTGTCAGAGCACCTGCAAGTGCAGCAGCTTTCTCTGGGTGTTGTGGGACTGGCTGCAGAGCTTGTGCCCAAGGTCCCTCAGGATACCAGCCCAGAGAGACTGGAAGGAACCCAAGCTACTCTACTGGCGGAGTTCCTGTGTGCTTGGTCCCACTAGTCCCAGTTACTCCAGGTGTTGGGACAGATGTTGGGTCCTCTTCACCTCTGATCCTGAGAGTGTCAGAGCACCTGGGAGTGGAGCTTCCTCTGGGTGTTGTAGGGCTGGCTGCAGAGCTTGTGCCCCTTGTGCCCAAGGTCCCTCTAGTTTTTTGATTATTATATGTTGTGGGAAATTTCTGGCCCTGTATATTTAGAATTCTGTACACAATCTCTTACCCTTGAGAGGCATTTCTTTCTTTAGATTGTGAACATTTATTTGTATAGGTTTTTGTTATTAAAAATATTTTCTGGGAAAAGCAACACAGGCCACAGAAGTGACAGGGCAGCTGGGACAGGAGCCTTTCTACTTCCTTCTACAACCAGGAGGGAAGGCGGATCCACAGCCCTCTGTGTACCTTTCCTCACTATCAGAGAGCTTGTCTCTAGTGAGTGCCCTGACCTGGGACTTACGCAAGATCACCATTTTCTCTCTGGAGACTTTCTAAGGCAGGACCAGCCTAGAGGCACAGGCCACAGAAGCAGCAGGGCAACTGGGACAGGATCCCTTCTACCTCCATCTAGAACTAAGATCTGCAGATCCACACCCCTCGGTACACCTTTTCCACAAGCAGAGAGTTTGTCTCCAGGGAGTGCTCTGATCCACAACCCTCCCAGCACAGGTCTTACCAGAGGAGAGCTGATCTCCCAGAGTGCTAACACAGGCTTACAGACTCACAGAAAGAACACACTCAAGCCAGAGACAGCAAGGACATCTAACACATCAACAGAGGGCGAAAGGCAAATGAAAGAATCTTACCAACAGAAACCAAGACTACTTGGCATCATCAGAACCTAGTACTCCCACCACAGCAAGTCCTGAATAACCGAAAACACTGGAAAAGCAAGATTTCAATCTAAAATTATATCTCATGATGGTGATAGAGGAATTTAAGAAGGACATAAATGACTCCCTTAAAGAAATACAGGAGAACACAGGTAAACAGGTACAAGCCCTTAAAGAGGAAACACAAAAATCCCTTAAAGAATTGCAGGAGAATCTCAGCCTCTCTATTAGTAGTATTGTTGATTTCATGTTTTTACACTATACTATGGTTTTCAGAACA
>NW_022196906.1:49916153-49928336 GCF_008632895.1 Mastomys coucha | reverse complement strand
AAAACAAACAAAAAGACTTTATATATTTATATTCATTTAAGAAAATACTAGTAGTGATGTATTATTTTTAAGTATACAGTTAACATGGAGTTATTTAAAATTTACATTGAGAAAAATGTATTTTCACTATTGTTGTAGATGAGCATCTACATAAGACTATTAAACTGTGATTTTATATCAAACAACTTTTATAATACTTATTTTTATTGTTATAATATTTTATATATTTTAAGGAATATGGCAAAAAGATATTGGAGGTATTGAAGGGGGGTCTCTGGGAAGAGCGGTGGTACAAAAGGAAAACAAGAATGTGATTCAATTCTATTTAATTAAAATATGTTTTTAAATGTTAACAAATTCAGATAAATTGAAATCATGTAACTTTTCTCATCATAATGCAATAAAAGTTTAAAAAAATTAGTTGCAGGAGAGCACGAGTAAACAAATAGAAGCCCTTAAAGAGGAAACACAAAAATCCCTTAAAGAATTACAGGAAAGTACAACCAAACAGGTGAAGGAATTGAACAAAACCATCCAGGACCTAAAAATGGAAGTAGAAACAATTGAGAAATCACAAAGAGAGAGAATCTCAGGTGCAGAAGATACCATAGAAAACATTGATATAACAGTCAAAGAAAACACAAAAAGCAAAAATCTCCTAACCCAAAACATCCAGGAAATCCAGGACACAATGAGAAGACCAAACCTAAGGATAATAGATATGAAAAAGAGTAAAGATTTCCAACTTAAAGGGCCAGTAAATATCTTCAACAAAATTATAGAAGAAAACTTCCCTAACCTAAAAAAGAGATGCTCATGAACATACAAGAAGCCTACAGAACTCCAAATAGTTTGGACCTGAAAAGAAATTCCTCGTACCACATAATAGTCAAAACACCAAATGCACAAAACAAAGAAAGAATATTAAAAGCAGTGAGGGAGAAAGGTCATATAAAGGCAGACCTATCAGAATTACAGCAGACTTCTCACCAGAGAATACAAAAGCCAGAAGATCCTGGGTTAATGTCATATAGACCCTAAGAGAACACAAATGCCAGCCCAGGCTACTATACCCAGTGAAACTCTCAATTACCATAGATGGAGAAATCAAAGTATTCCATGACAAAACCAAATTTACACAATACCTTTCAACAAATCTAGCCCTTCAAGAGATAATAACTGTAAAACTCCAACACAAGGAGGGAAACTACATCCTAGAAAAAGCAAGAAAGTAATCTTCCAACAAAACTAAAAAAATATAGCCACATGAACAGAATTCCAACTCTAACAACAAAAATAACAGGAAGCAACAATTACTTTTCTTTAATATCTATTAATATCAATGGACTCAATTCCCCAATAAAAAGACATAGGCACTAAGACTGGGTACTTAAACAGGACCCAACATTTTGTTGCATACAGGAAACCCACCTCAGTGACAAAGACAGATAGTCCCTCAGAATAAATGGCTGGAAAACAATTTTCCAAGCAAATGGTTCCAGTAAACAAGCTGGAGTAGCCATTCTAATCTCAAATACAATCTACTTTCTACCAAGATGAACTCTCAATTCTGAACCTCTGTGCTCCAAATGCAAGGACATCTACATTCATAAAAGAAACTTTACTAAAGCTCAAAGCACATATTACAACGCACACAATAATAGTGGGAGAATTCAACACCCCACTCTCTGCAATGGACAGATCATGGAAAAACAAACTAAACAAAGACACAGTGAGGCTAACAGAAGTTATAAAGCAGATGGATTTAACAGATGTCTGTAGAACTTTTAATCCTAAAACAAAAGATATAACTTCTTCTCAGCACCTCATAGTACCTTCTCCAAAACTGACCATACAGTCAGTCACAAATCATGCCTCAACACATACAAGAAGATTGAAATAATTCATTCCATCCTATCAGATCACCTTGGATTAAGGCTGTTCCTCAATAACTAAATAAACAATAGAATGCCCCCCACACACACACACGGAATCTCAACAACACTCTACTCAATGATAACTTGGTCAAGGAAGAATAAAAGAAAGAAATTAAAGACTTTCTAGAATTTAATGAAAATAAAGCCACAACATACCCAAACTTATGGGACACAATGAAAGCAGTCCTCCTGAGAGGCTCTGTTAGTGCCCGACTAATACAGAAGTAGAGGCTCACAGCCATCCATTGGACTAAGTACAGGGTCCCCAATGAAGGAGCTAGAGAAAGGATCCAAGGAGCTGTAGGGTTTGCAGTCCCATAGGATGAACAACAATATGAACTAACTAGTACCCTCAGAGCTCCCAGGGACTAATCCATCAACCAAAGAGTACACGTGGTGGGACTCATGGCTCCAGCAGCATTTGTATAGCAGAGGATAACCTAGTCAGGAGGAGAGGCCCTTGGTCCTGTGTAGGTTCTATGCCCCAGTGGAGGGGAATGCTAGGGCCCGGAAGAGGGAGAGGTTGGTGAGCATGGGGAGGTGGGGAGAGAACAGGTTTCTTTGTTTTGTTTTATTTTTTATAATTTTCTTTTTTTCTTTCTTTTTTTGGAGGGGAAATAGGGAAGGAGATATTATTTGACATGTAAATAAAGAGAAGAAAAAAACTAGAAGGAAAAAAAATATTTCCTGTGTCATTGACCTGGGTTTTTCTCCTTTTTCTATACCTATTATTCGCAGATTTGATCTTTTTTTAGTATCCTAGATTTCGTGTATGTTTTGTACCTGGATTTTTGTAGATTAATGTTCTAACTTATCTGTAAGGTTTGAAATTCTCTCTTCCACATCTTTTAATCTGCTTGTGAAGCATTCCTCTGAGCTTCATTTTGATATCCCAAGATTTTCATTTAGTTTAGTTTAGTTTAGTTTAGTTTAGTTTGGGTTTTCTTTAATGTTTTTATTTCTTTATTAAGTTGTACTTTTATGCCTTAAATTGTTTTTTATTTCATTCAGCTGTGTTTTTGCTACTTCATTGAGGAATTTAATTATATCTTCTTTAAGATCCTTGAACGTGTTCATAATTTCTATTTTTAAGTCCTTCCTTGTCTGTTGCTTCTGAAAAATTGCTTTTCTTGGGACCTATTGCAGTAACGTTGCTGGCTTCTAGAGGAGCCCTGTTCTGTGGGCTATTTATGTTTGTGCTTTGTTTTGGGAACAAGGCACCTGGACGTACCATGTTTGATGTATTTCTTGGCGTAGATATCTAGTCTCATCTTCATTGGTTGAGTGGGTGTTCTTTTTTTTTTTTTTTGGTAGTTATTGCCTCTGGAATCTACCCAAGTATGGTAGCTGTGGGGTCCCTAGTAGTTTAGCATGTGTGTCACAAAGAAATGGAGATGAGGTAGAAGGAAAAGCTGTAAGAGTACAGAGGAATCAGTTAGGGAGACCCTGAATTTGCACAAAAGGCAGGCTGCAGGGAATGGAGGTGAGATTGGAAGAGTTGTTCCTGCAAACAGCCTACAGCAAAACTAGGAATAAGTCTAAAGAACTTTGAAATGGAAGAATAGTGCAAATTGCATACCTGAGTCTCAACCCAGTGTGGCCACTGAGGATTCCTGGTAGATTATGTTTCTGTGGGTCAGTGAAAGGTAACAAAAAAAAAAAGAGAAACAGAAAAAGCTATACTACTCACCATAGTGCTTACTGAAAATTAATTTCGTCAGTACTCAGTCCTGCCGAATGACTTTGGGACTTTTAAATGGTAAATATTGTAACATCCTTTTTATTGTTAAGTTCTAAACTTTCTGTGTTGTGATGAGATTGCACCATGTATCCTGAGCTGGCCTTGAATCCACAGTAACCCTCTTCCCTCAGAATTCTAAGACTTGGGATCACAGTCATAGACTACTATGCCTGGCTGTGTTTGAAAATTTTAGACTAAAAATTGAAAAAGAAACTTTAGATCACACAGACTAAATAAATAAAAGTCTTCCCCAGTAATGCTGATGTGTAACTAGGAAAATCATCCCCACAGAAAAATAGCCCATTGACTGACTGGTGTGTGTTCCTCCACTGTTGTTGAGTCCTTGAGAGTCCTTTGGTCTGTGTCATTACAAGGTTTGTGACATGTCACAGGGGCTCTATACACAGTTTGTAGGAGATTGAGTGAATGGGTGGGTTACGTTAACAAGATAATAGATTTTATATTTCTAGAAGTTTTTTTTTTTAAAGATATGTTATTCTTTGAAGCAAGAATGAGAAATCGACCAAAATGTCCAATTTCATATAGTATGTTACTATGCTTTGTTGTTGTTCTGTGCATTTGGGGGCTTAAGCTAAAGCCATCTGAAGTACAATTTCTGTATTTAGTGTAAGGACTGATTTGGAAGAAAGTGAAATAATAAATTGGCAAAATAAAGTACTTTGCTTATTTGAGAGTATTCTGGTATGATCAAGACCTTAGGTACAAAAAACAATTGGTCTGAGAATCTTGGCAAGTATAAAGGGCAAGAAATGGAGAAAGAGAAGGAAAGTTGAGAACAGATGCAGATAATAAACCATCATGTAGATTTGAGCAAGATGTCAGACCCAATCAGCCATGACAACCACACACCTATAACTGGCCACCTGGCCTGAAGCAGGACACCTGTTTAAAGTTTGGTGACAGCCTGGGCAGCACAGTAAGTTCCATCTTAAAAAAAAAAAAAAAGGAGCTGGGCAGTGGTGGCACACGCCTTTAATCCCAGCACTTGGGAGGCAGAGGCAGGTGGATTTCTGGGTTCGAGGCCAGCCTGGTCTACAGAGTGAGTTCCAGGACAGCCAGGACTATACAGAGAAACCCTGTCTCAAAAAACAAAAAACAAAAAAAGTTAGAATTAGTGACAGAGAGCGCTATCACATTCCTGTTTTGTAGCTTTAGACATGTTCATGAGTCTTTGGTAGTTGTGTTTGTTTGTTTATTTAATGTGTGTGTTCATGTGTGCACATGGATATATATGTACATGTGTACCTGAAAGCCAGACATTAATATTAGGTCTCTTCTCAGTTACTGTCACTGATTAACCCTGGCTGGCCAATAGCTCCTGAACCCACCTCCCTACACCAACCAGCACTGGAACTAGAGATGCTGGCCACTCTGCTCTACGTCTATGTGGCTCCTGTGCTGAAGATCCACAGTCAGGTCCTCAGAGTCACCCTGACTGCACTTTTTCCCCTTCCCCATCTGGGGCAGATAAAGGAAAGCAGGATGTTTGATGTGTTATTGATACTCTAAAAGAAACAATCTGAACTAGTTTGGACTCACTAAGAAAACAATTCATTCATTTGTCTTTGATTTTATAATGTCCTGTTTCAAATAAATATCTGGTATGAGCATCTAACTTTTAATAAATTTGTTATTGTATTACTAAATTACCCATTTTTGACCATTATTTTCCATGTTTAGGAACCAAAATATAAAAATATTTATCTTTCACATAAAATGTTCTTATTAATCTCTAAATACAAATGTGTAGAGGTGATAAACATTTTAGAATAATAGAAAAATACAGCCAGCAATATTTTAACCTCAGAATTTTACCATGATATTATTTATAATATGCTTTAATCTTATAATATGTACTTAGAAAACAATGGACTTTGAATTGTAGGATAGTATCATAATTTTAGGCTAACTTAAGGCCTTTAACAATTGTTTATTTCATTAGAATTACATGACTTTTCATGAACATTGTGAAAGGATTAGTAGTAACTATTATATTCCATAAAGCTGAAGTAGAAGAAAGGATAATTAAATGCTATAGAAAATAAGGCACAAATTCTACTCTATGCTCTTTGACTTAAAATTATTAAAAATGCAGAAATTAAAGTGAATAAATATTTAAAGTCTTCAGTTTAAAATTGTCATTTAAAGAAATATTCTCTATTTTTATACTGGTTTCTAATCTTTTTTATTTCTTAATTAGCTTATTCTCTCCTGAACCAAGTTAAGGCAATGTCTTTAAGACGTATTTTTGAAGACTAATGACAACACTTATGACCTCCCAGAACTGCTCCCTTGGTGAGCACTAATGGTTTATCTAGTGTCAAACAAGATCTTTGCTTTCTTGATTTTAGATAAATTTGCAGTGTGCTGCTTCACTCGTCATGATGTCGGCTGTTTACATTTCAGCAAAATGTTTGTGGTAACTTTCAAATACTGGGGAACTGTAGACAGCCAGTGTTTATCATGTTGCAGAGACTGTCAGGAACAGTTGGCCTCGATGTAACTGAGTCAAACCCAGTGTTTACATTTTAATCTACAAACTGTCAAGCCTGCTCACTACAGTGACCAATTACAGCATGAGAAGATGAATAGCATGCAGTTTTTATATAGATTGCTCTGAATTAGTCTTTCAAAGCCATATTTTATAGTGGTGTTTCCTAAAAGATGGGAAGACGCCACAGCTGCAACAGAAGTGCAGTGTTGCTGTCTTCACGGTGCAGTGTGGGCGTCACATGTACAGTCCTTTGTGCTCACAGACTTTCTTATTGTCTCCAAGTCCATCAGAAAAACCTGCTGGCAGGTAGATAGAAAGAAGAAGAACTGGAGAAGGGAGGATTCTCACTGTGTGAACACAGGGGTCATGTTGAGTATTAGAGCTTGTTAAAGGTATTGGTTGGTTTTGGTTATTAACCCCATCAGTTATTGAGTAGGAATAAAGGAAATGTGTGAATACATTTAATATTTTTATATATCTATAAATTGTATATGTATAAAATGACCAATTTTACTGGTATTTTTCCTCCCTGAATATCTACATCATTTCCTTTTCCAAAATACCCAGTCCTCTGAGCCAACCCCTACTTATCCTTCAAAATAACCTCAATAATCTCTACCAAAAAGCAGCTTTCCCAGCCCCTCCTTTTGATTTAACTTGCCCAGCTTTATCATAGCTGTGTTATGAATCATTTAGTGCATATTAGTAATTGCTGATTATCATGTTTATTTTCCCTATTAAAGTTTAAGTTCTTAAAAGATAAAAACTACTTTATTTAAACTTGTATTACTGGTTAAAAACAAAAACAGTGTTCTGCATTTAATAGGGTCAAATATTGAATTGCTTAATTTAGAAACTTATTCTCCTGTTAGATACTGCAACATTCACAGGTCTTCTCTTGGTTGTTCCTTTTCTGTCCCCTAAGAACCCCATCACATATTATGCCTGCACCTTCCATCATTTCTTCATTTCTTGGTGGAGGTGTGTCTTTTACAGGCCCACCTCTCCACTATGTACTGCTGCCTGCTGTTTTCAATTTTGTTTTGAAGATGCCTTTCCTTCAGGAAGCTTGTGATTGATTCTGTCTTTAATGTCATAGAGGTGAGGAGTGAGCACTGTAGGCCCTAGAGTACTTACTGGAAAATAAATGAATGACTAATGAAGAAATTGATAAATGAAAAGTCATCAAGAACCTGAGACTCTGAAGGGACAAACCATGTGTTGAAGGAAAGAAGGAAGTGAGTGATGGGAAAAGTTATCAGTAGATTGATTAATCAGCAGCTCCCCTAATGATGATACAGCCTTCTGTGTGGTGAGAGAACAGTGATGGCAGACCTAGGCATGTGACCTCTTGGACTCTCACAGACAGGTGAGAATGGCAAAAGTCCCCCTCTTCCTTTGTCTGTCTGTCTGTCTGTCTGTCTGTCTGTCTGTCTGTCTGTCTGTCTGTCTTTGCTTCCAGGCTGCCATTAGGTGAGCAGCTTTGCTGAGCCACATACTCTCTGTGGTGGTCTGTCTCTCCACAGGCCCAAAGTGCTCTAGCAGACATCTGTAACTGTGGCCCAACATAAGCTATTCCTCCTTTTGAGTTGGTTATGTCACATGTTGTGATAGTGAATTCACACAATTCTGGTAAAAACTGTTAATAGGTCATTTTCAGTTTGTGTGTAAAGTAATGTGAAATGCAAATTAATTTCATGTTTACACTTGTTTCCTATCTCTAAGATAATTCATAATGGATACTTAATTATTCTGAAGTTTTTCTGATGATTAGGCATTTTAGACATGGAATGCTCAATCTGTCCATAATTAACATATGCTAATGTTGATTTCCAAGGACAACAACACATGAGAACATGCTCTCAAGTTCCTGTGGTACAAACTCAAAAGCCAAGTGTAGATTCTAAAGAGTCATAAAATTCTTTGTTAGGAAAAACCACAGAAAGAATAAGATAACCTTAAGTATGATGAGCTGAATAGATCTATCCTTTTGACATTGATCCTTCCTGGCAACAAAGCTAGCACCAGATGCTTTGTTTTCTTTTCCTTTGACCAATGCTTTTTCAAAAACATGCAGTGACTGAAAATTAATTTATAGTTCAGGGAAGTCAGACCATCACCTAGTCATTGAAACAGAGAATATATATATATATATATATTATATATATATATATTATATATATATATATATATATATATGGTAGTCAATAAAGTCTTATACTGACATGTGCTGCATTTTTTACTTTAGGAGGTTTTCTTATCTCCATAAAAGCATAATAATCTTTATTATATAATAAATTATGGCCTGATTAACAATCTAAAAACCACATTCAAGATAGAGCCTTAGTAAACAGTTCATTTTTGCCCCCCCAAAACTGTGAATGCTTATGGGTCATATCCTTCCACAAAGCACTTTAATCTAACTAACTTTTAGCAAGTGAAAACTACAGTATTATAAGCTGTCCTATAATAATGGCTTTGTTTCTGTCCTAGCTGCTCTCTCTCATGCATAGTTCATGAACCAGGTCACATGCCTTCCCCACTCAGTACCCTTCTGTGGGTCTTCACCTTATTTAGGTAAAAGCTGAAATACTACAATGACCTAGAAAACATGAACACAATCTACCTGTATCACTTACTTCGTTGCTTAGCACTTCCTTCTTGCTCGCTGCACTGCAGCCTTTGGGATATGTACCCTTCTAACTATTAGCAATCTTTGCCATTGGGTTCTTTATATTGACCCTTCCCGCTAGACAGCTCTCCATTCAGTAGCTGCGTGACTTCTTTTTTGATCTACAGGTCTCGACTCAAATGTTATCTTAGGAAGGTTTCTCCCACTCCATTTAAAGCAACTTTTTTTTTTAACAGCATTCTGTAGCAAGTAGAATAAAACTTGTGAAATACAGAAATTTTATCCCTGCTTAGTAAATACTTTTTGAGTCAATAAAAGTAAATGCAAGGTTGTATGAGACTTATTGTCTAGTCATTGACATCAGAAGAGACATTTAACTTATAGTAAGGTTAAGGTTTCTCAGATGTACAAAGTAATAGAAAGATTTTAAAGAATGTTTCAAAACAACCTTGCAGAAGCCAAAGAGAGGAAGGTTACCTAAGTGATTTATAATAATGTCTGGAGCATGGATGGCATGGGGCATGGCAAATATAATGCTACAAAGATCATCAGAGACTTAATAATGAGGAATCAGACAAAGACAGGACTTATAAACACTGTAGCAGATCAGGCTCACTACCCATTTTTCAGTAAGCATTTGTCCCAGTTAGCCAATCTCTTTCTGTGATAAATACCATGACCAAAAAGTAACTTGGGAGGCTGGGCGGTGGTGGCACACACCTTTAATCTCAGCACTTGAGGGGCAGAGGCAGGCGGATTTCTGAGTTCGAGGCCAGCCTGTTCTACAGAGTGAGTTCCAGGACAGCCAGGGCTACACAGAGAAACCCTGTCTCGAAAAACCAAAAAAAAATGAAAAAAAAAAAAAAGAAAATAAAATTTAAAGAAAACACAAAGGCCAGCAAAATGGCTCAGTTGCTAATGGTGATTCCCATCAAAGTTGACAACCTGAGTTCAGTCCCTAGGACCCACATGGTAGAAGGAAAGAACCAACTCACATAAATTGTCCTCTAACTACCAAATGCCTCTGTCAGTATTTCTTTTGTTCTAATGATTTGGGTTCACCATCCTTAAGACATGAAAAAGCATACCTCAAATGACTTAGAATTTTCTAATGACAAAAGAAAATAATCCCAAATCATCTACTTCACAGGTAATTTTTGGTTTATAAGTAAAACAAGAAAAAGCATGTTTAGTATGAAAGGATCTGTTTAAAAACAAGAAAGGTGACCATTGCCTGAAGACACAATGGCCAAAGACATGACCCAACACAGGGGATGGAGATGGATGCTGAGTATGATTGGCAAATCTGTTGGTGTCTGAGAGGTCTAGTCATTGCCTGAGTGACAGTACAGGAACTGAGAAGTACCCTGCAATTCCCAGCACAGTTTTAACACATGATCTGCCTGATCTAAAGCTGCATAGGACAGTGGAACAGACACTAAGATAGCAGCCAGAGCTCTAGTAAGACAATCATTCCCCTCCAGAAAAGAAGTAATAGTATGTCCATGGCTATCTCAGCACCTCAAACTTGGAAACGCAAGTGTAGGAATCCCATCCAGCACACATGGGGAAAACTGATGGGAATTTACCAAAACAAACATGTTATGGTAAAAGCTATGCAAAAGCCAAGGAAGGACTGACACCTACTGGGGACGGAGCAGAAACTCAATCTAAAAGGCAGCTTGTTTGAACTCCACTGGGATATTGCGTACTACAAGTGTAGTTTTACACCCCTGAACACCCGACGCAAACCATCTTCCCCATCAGCACAGTTTACTACCTGAAATATCACAGAGAACAAAGACATTCAGAATCCACCTCAGTAAGGTAAAGTTACTGAGTGATGCATATTTTTGTGTGTTGTACTTTTATTTAACTTTATCTTTTAAGCAGAAAACACAATCTTCCTCATAGCATGCTTTAGTTCTTGGATTGATTACCTTGGGTTTTGGATCATTGGACTTGTTTGCACATCCGTTCTATTTTGTGCTATGTACTTACTAGCCCTGTTTGGTAGAACCCATATACCTTCCCTGGCATCCCTACTTCACTCCCTCTCTCCTCTATCCAACTTCTCTTTGTATTTCTCAACTGTAACTTCCATAGCTGTAATAATCTTTGAACTCTGTGATTCCTAACAATACCACAACTTCCCCCATCGTCTGCTTTTTCCTCCTTGATATTTTTCTGTTATCTATTACAGATCCTTATTTTGCCAATTTGCCTTTATTTCTTCTTTTTGTAGCTAATGTCTTACTATACACCATACTTTGTTCCTTCCCCACACACACAAACTTTTCAAAGTTAAATAAAAAAACTGTTTTAAGTTAATTGTTATGATATCTGCAAAGTGGGCTTGAACTCTTGTAAGGGATTGTGCCATACACCCAAACCCTGAAAGAACATGGACTATGTATTTTGTTCTGAACTGCACCCCAAGTCTACTGGAGAGACAGACAATACCTCTACCCTCTACAACTTGGTCCCCCACTTAAACATTGAAATATTTGAAATGAAGCTGGTTTTAAAAAAATTCAACTAACAAAATTGACTCAGATATGTAAGTTATAATGCAAAACTACAAGAACAAACTAAAATCATGGCAGTATGATCCCTCTGAAGAATAGCAATTTCTTAACAACAGATTGCAATGGGGGTGAAGTAAATGAAATCCCAAAGAATACAAAGAATGAGTGTAAAATGTTCAACAAATTTAAAGAATTTATAAACTCCTAAATGGTTTCAAACAGAACCTTTTTTATTTTTGTTTTTTTTATTTTAGATATTTTCTTTATTTACATGTGAATTTCAAAGAGAACCTTTTTTAACTAGCAGAGGTCATAAAGGGAATCCACATGATAGAAGATTTCAGAAAAGAAATAGAAACACTTATTTATAAAATGGCATAAATTTTTATCTTGCTTACTTTTTATATCCAGCATTGACAGCTGTACATAACTTAGAATTGGCTATTTAGGCCATGTTTAGAGATATTGGGCAAGGGAGAAAGACTGAAGCCCTGAAGGCCAGCAGACAGAATGGAAATAGGCAACCTCAGGAGGTAGGAGGTGAGGGTGACCCTCCAGAATGCATCAGAGACCTGGGATGTGAGAGACTCTCAGGACTCAAAGGGAGGGACCTTAGATGAAATGCCCATAGTAGGGAGAGGGAACTTATAGAACCCACCTCCAACAAAGCATATTTTATAAATAAAACAAACTGGTGGTACAGAATTATAATATCATCCTTCAAACAATATAAAATTCAGGGTAAACTGGCATTAAAAGAATCTCATAGTTTCCAGGTTGGTGTGTAAGCACTAAATGGGGTCTATATGTCACGTGACTCAGAGGGTAAT
>NW_022196906.1:49909167-49916142 GCF_008632895.1 Mastomys coucha | reverse complement strand
GCTGGCTGCTCTGGTCTCAGAACCTCACCCGAGAGAAATTGGCGGATCCCGCCCGGGTCTCTGGCTTAAGGAGCTCTCTGGAGGTAGTCCCTCCACTTGCAGGGAAGGGGCAGAGAAGGACACTGTTCCTCCTCTGTCACTAAGAAGCTGAGAGGATCCTGTCCCTGCTGCCTTGCTGCTCCCCTAGTCGTGGGGCCTGTGCCTCCTGGCCGGCTGCTGTGGTCTCAGATTTTTTATCTTAGAGATTTTTTATCTTAGAGATTTTTTATCTTAGCCATTCTGACGGGTATGATGTGTAATCTCAGGGTAATTTTTATTTGTTTTTCCCTGATGACTAAGGATGTTTAACATTTCTGTAGGTGCTGCTTATTGGCCATTACATATTTCTCAGTTAAGAATACCTTCTTTAGCTATGTACACTACTTTTTAATTGGGTTATTTGGTTTCTAGGAGTTTAACCTACTGTTCTACTTGTGTATGTTGGATATTAGCCCTCTATCAGATGTAGCATTGGTAAAGAGCTTTTCCCAATCTGCTAGTAGCCATTTACTCCTAGTGACAGGGTTCTTTGCCTTACAGAAACTTTGCAATTTTATAAGGTCACATTTGTCGATAGTTGATATTAGAGCATAAGCTATTGGTGTTCTGTTCAGGAAATATTCCTCTGTGCCTATATGTTCAAGGCACTTACCTATTTTGTCTTCTACTAGTTTCAGTGTGTCTGGTTTTATGTAGAGATTGTTGATCCACTTGGACTTGAGCTTTATACAAGGAGATAAGAAAAGGTCAATTTATACTGTTCTACATGCTGACCACAAGTTGAATGAGCACCATATCTTGAAAATGCTTTCCTTTTTCCACTGGTCAGTTTTAGCTACTTAGTCAAAGATCAAGTGACCATTGGTGTGTGTGCTCATATCTGGGTTGTCAATTCTATTTCATTGTTTTACCTACCTGTCAGTGTACCAATACCATGCAGTTTTTATCACTATTGCTCTGTAGTACAGCTTGAGGTGAGGGATGGTGATACCCTCTGGAGTTTTTTTCTTGTTGAGAATAATTTTCATTATCCTGAGTTTTTTGTTATTCCAAATAAATTTGCAAATTGCTCTTTCTAACTCTATGAAGTGTTGAGTTGGAATTTTGATGGAGATTGTATTGAATCTGTATATTGCTTTCAGCAAGAGGTTCACTTTTACTATAATAATCCTGCTAATCCATGAGCATAGAAGATCTTACAATCTTCAGACATCTTCGATTTCCTTCTTCAGAGACTTAAAGTTCATTTCATACAAATCTTTCACTTGTATGGCTAGAGTTACACCAAGGTATTTTATATTGTTTGTGACTATTGTGAAGGGTATCTTTTCCCTAATCACTTTCTCTGCCTTCATTTATCCTCTGAGTTGAGGAAGGCTACTGATTTGTTTGAGTTAATTTTATAACCATCCACTCTACTGAATTTGTCCATCAGGTTTAGATGTTCTCTGGTAGAGTTTTTGGGGTCACTAAAGTATACTATCATATCATTTTCAAGTAGTGATATTTATACTTCTTCCTTTCCAATTTATATTGATTTGCCCTCCTTTTGTTGTCTAATTGTTCTGGCCTGAACTTTGAGTACTATATTGAATAGATAGGGAGAGAGTCTAGTCTAGCCTTCTCTAGTTCCTGATTTTATTGGGATTTCTTCGAGTTTCGCTTCATATCATTTGAAATAGACTATAGGTTTGTGCATATTGCTTTTAAGATGTTTAGGTATGGGACTTTATTTCCTGGGCTTCCCCAAAGTTTTAAAATAAAGGGGTGCTGAATTTTTTCGAAGATTTTCTCAGCATCTAATAAGATGATCATATGTTTTTTTCTTTCTTTTTGTTTATATTGTAGATTACATCGATGGATTTCCATATATTTAACCATCCCTGCAATCTGGAGATGAAGCCTAATTGATCATGATGGATGATTAATTTGGTGTGTTCTTGGAATCGGTTTGTGAGAATTTTATGGAGTATTTTTGCATCAATATACTTAAGGGAAATTGATATGGTGTTCTCTTTCTTTGTTGGGTCATTGTGTAGTTCAGTTACAAACATTGGGGCTTCATAGAATGATTGCATAATGTTCTTTTTGTTTCCCTTTTGTGTAATAGTTTGAAGAGTACTAGTATTAGGTGTTCTTTGAAGGTCTGATAGAATTCGTCACCAAACCCATCTCCTCCTGTCCTTTTGTTGGTTGGGAGACTTTTAATAACTGCTTCTATTTCTTTAGGGGTTATGGGACTGTTTAGATGGTTTACCTGATCCTGATTTAACTTTGGTACCTGATATCTGTCTAGAAATTTTTCTATTTCTTCCAGATTTTCCAGTATTGTTGAGTATAGCCTTTTGTTTTAGGATCATGATAACTTCTTGGATTTCCTCATTTTCTCTTATTATCTCTCCCTTTTCTTTTCTGATTTTGTTAATTTGGATACTGTCTCGTTGCCATCTGGTTAGTCTAAATAAGGGTTTATCTATCTTGTTTATCTTCTCAAAGAACCAGCTCCTAGTTTTGTTGATTCTTTCTATAGTTCTCTTTCTTTCTACTTGGTTGATTTCAGCCTGGAATTTGATTATTTCCTGCTGCCTACTCCTCTTGGGTGTATTTGTTTCTTTTTGTTCTAGAGCTTTCAGATGTGCTGGTAAAGTGCAAGTGTTTGCTCTCTCCAGTTTCTTTTGGAGGGACTCAGAGCTATGAGTTTTCCTCTTAGCACTGCTTTTCATTGTGTCCCATTAGTTTGGGTATGTTGTGCCTTCATTCTCATTGAATTTTAAAAGACTTTAATTTCTTAATTTATTTCTTCCTTGACCAAGTTATCATTGAGTAGAGCATGGTGCAGTTTCCATATGTTTGTGGGCTTTCAGTTGTTCTTGTTCTTATTGAAGATCAGCCTGTTTTTGATATACTATCTGGTCAATTTTATGATGTACTATATGGTCAATCTATGAGGAGGTAACATTTTGTTTACAAGAAGGTATATTCTTTTGTTTTGAGATAAAATGTTCTGTAGATACATGTTAAAACTATTTGTTTCATAACTTCTGTTAGTTTCACTGTTTCTCTGTTAAATGTATGTATCCATGATCTGTCCATAGATGAGAATGGAGTATTGAAGTCTCCCACTATTATTGTGTGAGGTACAATGTGTGATTTGAACTTTAGTAAAGTTTCATTTAGGAATGTGTGTGTCCTTGCATTTTGAGTAAATGTGTTCAGAACAGAGAGTTCTTCTTTGTAGACTTTTTCTTTGATGTATATGACATATCCTTCTTGTCATTTTTGATAAATTTTAGTTGAAAGTCCATTTTATTTGCAAATAGAATGTCTACTCTAGCTTGTTTCTTGGGACTATTTGCTTAGAATTTTTTCCAGTGCTTTAATCTGAGATAGTATCTGTCTTTGCCACTGTGGTGCATTTCCTGTATGCAGTGCAATGCTGGCTTCTGTTTATATATACAATGCCTATGTCTTTTTATTGGATAATTAAGTACATTGATGTTAAGAGATATTAAGAAAAGGAGATTGTTGCTTCCTCTTATTTTAGTTGTTAGAGGTGGAATTGGTTGTGTGATTATGTTCTTTTAGGTTGTTGTAAGAACATTAATTTCTTTATTTTTCTTGGATGTCGTTTCCCTCCTTGTGTTGGAATTTCCCATCTATTATCATTTATAGGTCTCGATTTGTGAAACGATATTGTGTAGGTTTTTGTTTTTTGTTATTGTTTTTGTCATTGTTATCCTGGTTTCTATAACTATGGTAATTGCTGAGTTTAGTAGCAGGGGTAGGAGAATGTGTGTTCTCTTAGGGTCTATAAGATATCTGGCCAAGATCTTCTGTCTTTTATACGTTCTGGTGAGAAGTTTGATGAATTCTGATATGTCTGCCTTAAATGTTACTTGACCTTACTGCCTTATTGCTTTTAATATTTTTTTTCTTTCTTTTATATATTTGGAGTCTTGAGTATTAGGTGACAGGAGGAATTTCCTTTCTGGTCCAGTGCATTTGGAGTTCAGTAGGCTTCTTTTATGTTCATATTAGGTAAGTTCTCTGCTGTAATTTTCTTGAAGATATTGACTGGTGCTTAAAGTTAGGAATCTTCACTCTCTTTTATTTCTATTATCCTTAGGTTTGTTCTTCTCATTGTGTCCTGGATATCCTGGATGTTTTGGGTTAGGAACATTAATCATTTTGCATTTTCTTGGATTGTTGTGTCAATGTTATCTATGGTATCTTCTGTATCTGAGATTCTCTCTCCAATCTTATGTTTTCTGTTGGTAATGCTTGCATCTATGACTCTTGATCTCTTTCCTAGCTTTTCTATCTCCTAGGTTTTCTCCGTTTGTGATTTGTTTATTATTTTTATTTCCATTTTTTTATCATGGGTGGTTTTGTTCAATTCCTTCACCTGTATCGTTATATTTTCCTGTAATTATTTTTAAAGGATCTTGTGTTCCCACTTTAAGGACATCTATATGTTTATCTGTGTTCTCCTGTATTTCTTTAAAGGAGTTATTTATGTCCTTCTTAAAGACATCTATCATCATCATGAGATGTGAATTTTAGACCAGAATCTTACTATTCCAGTGTGCTAGCATATGCAGAGTGTACTGTGGTGGCAGAACTGGGTCCTGATAAGGACAAAACATGGTGGCTTCTTTTGCTTATATCCTTGTGCTTGCCTCTTACCATCTGGTTATCTCTAATGCTAACTGCCCTTGATGTCTCTGAATTGAACCTGTTCTCCTGGGTGTGTCAAAGTTCCTGGTTTTCAAGCTACTTCTGTGATCCTGAAAACCTGGTGTGAGGAAGCTCCTGAGATCCTGTTGTGTCAGAGATCTTTGGAGTCAAGGTTTCTCTTGGTGTTGCAAGAGTGGGTGGGGAGCCAGAGCCCTGGTTCTGCTCTGAGCACAGGTGCAAGCTGTAAAGAACCAGTGCCCCTGAAGGGGTATTTCTTTTCTCAAAAGATTTTGTGCATCTACTGACATGATTTTGAGACTTTTTCTGGAATTTGTTTATCTAACATTCTTACAGTGATGTATTGTCATATATTGCCACATCCTTCCATCCCTGAAAGGAGGCTTCCTTGATCATGGCAAATAATGGGTTTGATGTGTTATTAGCTTCTCTTGTGAGAATTTACTTGAGTATTATTGAAATTGATATTTATAAGTGAAATTGATCTGAAATTCTTTTTCTTTCTTGGGTTTTTGTGTGAATTAGATATCAGAGTAACTGTGGATTTGTAGAATGGCTTACATAGTGCTCCATCTGTTCCTCTTTTATGGTATAGTTTAAGGAGTATTGGCTTCTCTTTGGAGTTCTGGTACAATTCTGCCCTAAAGACATGTGGTCTTGGGCTTATTTTGGCTGTGAGGATTTTAATAACAATTTCTTTTTCCTTAGGGAATATGGAACTGCTTAGATAGGTTACCTGCTCTTGATTTAACTTTGGTACACGGTATCTGTTTAGAAAATCATCCTTTTCATCTAAATTTTCCGAGTTTTGTTGAGTATAAGCTTTTATAGTAGGATCTAATGACTCTTTTGAATTCTATAGTTTCTGTTGTTGTATCTTCCTTTTCCTTACTAATTTTGTTAATATGGACACTATCTCTGTGCTCTTTAGTTAGTTTGGAAAAGGGTTTATATATATGGTTGATTTTCTCAAAGAATCTGCTTTGGGTTTTGTTGAGTTTTGTTTCATTCATCTTCATTTTCTCTATTTTATTTATTTCGGCCCTAGGCTGACTATTTCCAGACATCTACTCTCCTAGGGTGGATATGTTTATAGTTTAAATGTACTTCAAATAAACAGAATATATTTAAAGTAGTATTTTTATGATTAGAAAATACTAATAACTAACTTCTTCTATATGTTACATCATATACTCTAAAAGTAACAAAATGTTTTACTTTAGTGAATCTATATTATTTACTCATTTTTATTCCTTTAGGAGTTAACCCTGAATGAACACTTAACTTTATACTACAATTTCATTATAAATTCAATACATACATTCAGAAAAAGAGAGAGAGAGAGAGAGAGAGAGAGAGAGAGAAGAGAGAGAGAGGGGAGAGAGAGAAAGGAGAGAGAGGGAGAGAGAAAGAGAGAGAGAGAGAGAGAGAGAGACCATCTATCTGTAAAATATTCTGGACAGAGTTTGTCAATTGTCTCTGTTTATCCTTCACCAATTGTACTTTTAGATTTTACACAGGTGGAGATAACAAAAGAAGGTTCCTGGAGTAATGGCCGCATTTAGCTGTCTGCTTATCTCCAGGGCATAAAGACGACTTCCAAATAGTGACCAGATAAAGT
Source organism: Mastomys coucha (assembly GCF_008632895.1). NCBI lineage: Eukaryota > Metazoa > Chordata > Mammalia > Rodentia > Muridae > Mastomys > Mastomys coucha. The sequence continues at coordinate 49,909,787 of NW_022196906.1, read as the reverse complement.
CAATTTTAGAATTTTCCCAAAAGATTCAGACAAAATAATTTTTCCAGAAAAAGACACAAAATCAGAATGCAGAAAGTTCCTAGGAATGCAACATTGGAACAGGAACCCAAAAGTTAGAGATACAACAGATTTCAACCATCCATGCAGCTTTCCTAGAACTGTGCTGATTTCATGACTCTTGACATTTCAAATGGATTTGCCCTTGCCAATATCTTCTCATTTAAAAATTCTCAATGGTGTAGGAAGGAATTATAGCAATTAAAAATAATAAAATATGATACTTCCTGTGACTATTATTCTTGCTAGAATACATAGAGGGGCGTAGAGATAAGATAATAGGAAAGCAAAGAATTTAATAAGATTTGTGATGGAAGACGAATATAAAATGTTTTTGTATTTTGAAACAGATTTAAAATGTTTTAATTTTGAGCTAGGCAACAACAAAGCAGGAGTGGCCTCACCCTGCCATTGTATTCCACCCTTGTTTCTACAGAGTGTCAAGCTATTCCTGGACACAGTTTATCAGTTTCAAATGTAAATATTTTGAGTACCTTTAGGTGATCCCTTTCTAAAGAGATTTCTCATATCATCCTCACCAATAAATTCATTCAAATATGTAT
>NW_022196906.1:49905257-49908457 GCF_008632895.1 Mastomys coucha | reverse complement strand
TAGGGATTTACAGCCCCTTAGGAGGAACAAAAATATGAACTAACTAGTACCCTCAGAGCTCCCAGGGACTAAAACGCCAACCAAAGAGTACTCATGGTGGGACTCATGGCAACAGCTGCATATGTAGCAGATGATGGCCTTGTGAGTCATCAACGGGAGGAGAAGCCCTTGGTCCTGTGAAGGTTCTATGCCCCTAGTGTAGGGAAATACCAGGGCCAGGAATCAGAAAGTGCAGGTTGTTGAGCAGGAGGAGGGGGAAGGAAACAAGGTTTTTTTTAGAGGAGAAATATGAAAAGGGGATATAATTTGAAATGAAAATAAAGAAAATATATAATAAAAACATAGGGTATATCAGTTGAACCCTATTATTTTCAGTGACATTTTCCTCAGGATATTGACTTCAGAAACTCTATAATGGAGAACTGTCATCCTTGGGCAATTAGCGCACAGAAGCTGTGAGAGGAAGGAAACACACAGTGCCTTTTCTGGGACAGTGGGAAACGAAGACTTCTGTGGGTGATTGAGAGAAACAGCACAGCAGGAGCTTTCCTCATCTTCACTGCTGTTTTCTCATCTTCATTAGACAGGGATGAAGCACATCTGGAAAGTTGGAGGAATTGTAGAAAATATAGAACATATTGGGGTTATATCCATGTCCTTTGGGTCAACCAAAGCTTTCAGTTTTAAATTCTGTAAAATTGTGGTCAGGAAAAGAAACAACTCCATGCTGGCAAGGCTCTGTCCCACACACACCCGTTTTCCTATAGAAAATAAAGAGTGAAAAAAGTAACTATGCTTAATACTTAAGTGATTTTGAGAGGCACTCTGTTTATAACTAGCATAAGAGAATAAAATTGAATGAGTTATTGGATGAGTGGTTAGACGTATTGCTGGTTGAATGGATGTCTACTTAAGCAGAGACCCAAAGCTGAGGCATATTTTTCAATATTAACCTATGATGTTAATAAATATATTGTAGCTTCAGGCTTCCACCCATGTCTGAAATCTGACTCTGTGCCATAGCTCTTGCCAACTCAATCCTGACCAGTGATAAGTTGTCCCCTAAGAATGCTGACATTCTTAGTCTCTTAGGTGAGACCACCACTACCATCTCAATACCTGGCCCATGTGGCACCTGTTCGGGGTACATCAGAGACAAGAACAGAGGTGCAACCAGGGACATGATCCAGGTCCCATCGGCCCAAGGTGATGACCCTGTGTCACAGCCCTCCTTCAATTCTGCCTGGAGATAACTTGCCCTCAGGAGGGCTGACAAACCTAAGCTCACAGAATCACAGGCTTACAAATGGGACAAGCTACAGTCAGAGATAGCAAGACCTGTTAACACCAGAGAAAACCAAATAGTGAGAGGCAAGTGCAACAACATAAGCAACAGAAACCAAGGAAATCTTAGACCCCAGTTCATCCATCACTGCAAGCCCTGGATACCCCCAACACACCTGAATAGTAAGATTTTGATCTGAAAGTCACATCTCATGATTATGATAGAGTACTTTAAGAAGGAAATAAATAACTCCCTTAAACAAAATACAGGAGAACACAGCTAAAATGATAGAAGACCTTAAAGAGGAAACTCATGAATCACTTAATGAAATATGGGAAAACACAAAAAAATAAAAAAAACAGGAAAAGGAATTGAAAAAACTATCGAAGGTCTAAAGATGGAAATAGACACAATAAAGAAACCAAAAAAAGAGACAACTCTGGAGATTAGAAAACCTAGGGAAATGATCATGATTTACAAATACAGGCATCACCAACCAAATGCAGAAGATAGGAGAATTTGAAGTGTAGAAGATGCCAAATGAAGGCAGCACAACAAGATACAACAGTCAATAAACAACAATCAAAGAAAATTCAAAATGTTCAAAGCCCCTAACCAAAAACATCCAGGAAGTCCAGGACATAATGTGAAGACCAAACTTAAAAGTAATAATTCTAGAACACACCAAAGATTCCCAAGTTAAAGGGTCAGTACATATCTTAAACAAAGTCAAAGAAGAAACGTTGCTAACATAAAAAATAAATGCCCATGACCATAAAAGACACTTACAAAACACCAAATACAATTTGGACCAAAAAAGAAATTCCTCCCACCACATAATATCAAAATATCTAATACACTAAACAAAGAAGGAATATGAAGAGTGATAAGAAAAAAAAGGTAAAATAACATATAAGGGCTGACCTATCAGAATTATACAAGACATCTCTACTGAGCCTCTAAAGGGTAGAAACACTTTTGCAAATGTCATACAGTTGCAAAGAAAACAAAAGTGTCAGCCAAGGCTACAAAACCCAGCAAAATTCTCAAATACCATAGATGGAGAAAGCAAATTTTTCCATGAAAAAAAATAGCAAATTTACAAAATATATTTCTACAAATCCAACCCTACAATAAATAATAGATGGAAAACTCCAACACAAGGAGGTAAACTACACCCAAAAAAGAAATAAATTAATTTGCTTACAAGAAACCCAAAAGAAGATAGCCACATGAACATAATTCTGAACCTAAGAACAAAAATAACAGAAACAACAATCACTGGCTCCTAGTAACTCCAAATATCATTGGACTCAACTCCCAAATAAAAAGACATAGACTAAGAGAATAGATACATAAACAGGAACCAGCATTTTGATGCAGACAGGAAATTCACCTCAGTGGCAAAGACAGACACAACTCAGAGTTAAGGGCTGGAAAAAAATTTCCAAGCAAATGTTCACAAGAAACATGCTGAAGTAGACATTCAAAAACTGAATAAAATCGACTTTCAACCAGAAGTTATCATAAAACATGAGGAAGGATATTTAATATTCCTCAATGGAAAAATCAGCCAAGATGAACACTCATTTCTGAATGTCAAAATGCCAAAAGCAAGGATTTGTGAAAGAATTGTTATTAAAAAAAAGCACACATTGAAACTTGCATAATAATAATGGGAGACTTCAACAGTGCACTCTCACAACTGAACAGATCACAGAAACAGAAAGTAAATAGAGATACTGTGAAACTAAAAGAAGCTCTGAAAAAATTATTTAACAGATAACTGTAGATCATTTCACCCTAAAACAAAATAATGTAGCTTCTTCTCAGTAATTCATGAAACCTTCTCCCAAACTGATCATATAATCCATCACAAAACAGTCCTCAGCAGATATAAGAAGTTTGAAATAAT
>NW_022196906.1:49904385-49905247 GCF_008632895.1 Mastomys coucha | reverse complement strand
AACATCCTTACAGAAACAGGGGCAGGGGAAATTGGATAGAGGTTTTATGGAGGGGAAACCAGGAAGGAGGATAACATTTGAAATTTTAAAATATCCAATTAAAAAAGAAATATACAATAAACCATGCCCAATATCACACTAAAGGGAGAGAAATGTGAAGCAACCCCACAAAAATCAGGAACTAGACAAGGCTGGTCACACTCTCACTATCTATTCAATATAGTTCTTGAACTTCTAGTTAGAACAATTAGACAATAAAGAGCTCAAAAAGATATAAATTCAAAAGCAAGAAGACTAAATATCACTATTTGCAGATGATATGATTGTATACATAAATGACTCAAAAATTAAACCAGAAAACAACTTGAGGTGATTAAAAACAAAAAAAAAGAACAAAAAAATTCAAGTCCAAGTTAATCAAGGACCTCCACATAAAACCAGATATGCTAAATCTATTAGAAGAGAAAGTGAGAAAGAACATTGAAAACATTTCTACAGGGGAAAGTTTCCTGAACATAACATGAATGACCCAGTCTCTAAGATCAAGTATAGACTATTGGTACTTTATAAAGTTGATAAAACTTGTGTAAGGCAAAGAACACTATAATGAGTACAAAATGGTAATCTACAGATTGGGAAAAGGTTGTTACTGATCCTCCATCTGATAGAGGGCTAATATCCAATGTGTACAAAAAAATTCAAGAACTTAAACTACAAATGACCAAATAACCTTATTAAAAATGAGGTACGGAGCTAAACTGAGGAATTTTGAATGGATGAGAAGTACTTAAAGGAATGTTCAACGACCTTAATCATTAGGAAAATGCAAATCAAAATGAACCTGAGATTATACCTCACACCA
>NW_022196906.1:49900945-49903936 GCF_008632895.1 Mastomys coucha | reverse complement strand
CCCACTATACCACTGCAGGGCATATGCCCAAAACATCCTCCAACATATAACAAGGACACATGCTTCACGATGTTCATAGCAGCCTTATTTATAACTGCCAGGAACTAGAAACATCCCAGATATCCCTCAACAGACATATGGATCCAGAAAATATGGAACTTTTACACAATGGTGTACTACTTAGCTATTAAAAACAATTATTTTATAAAATTCTTATGTATGGTACTAGAAAATATCATTCTGATTGCCATAACTCAGTCACAAAAGTACACACCTGGTACATGCTCATCGATAAGCAGATACTATGCATAAAGCTCAAAATACACACCATACAACTCACTGATCATATGAAGCCCAAGAAGAAGGAAGACCAAAGTGTAGATGCTTAACTCCTATTTAGAAATGGGAACAAAATAATCATGGGAGGTAGAAGGATAGAGGAACTTGTGAGGGAGAGTCAATAGAGGGAAAAATGAGCAGGATGTGGTGTAGGAGGAGTTGGAGTAAGGTGTTGAAAAGAGGTGAATACCAGTGGAGGATTCGGAACTAGGGGTAGCTACCAGAAAGTCCCAGATGCCAGTAAAACAAGAAGGCTCCCAGGACCTAACAGGGATGACATTAGCTGAAATACCAAACAAATGGGAGACAGAACCATAAAGAGCATACCCAGAGGTTTTAGTCACTGCCCTGGTTGAGGGTTGGGGCCACCTGTCATCTCAAAATTTTTAACTCAGAATTATTACTGACTAAAAAAAATACAGGGATAAAGAATGGAGCAGAGACTGCTCTACCTGGGAATTCATGCCATATGCAGACACCAAACCCAGACAATATTGCTGATGCCAAAAGTGCATGTTGGCAGGAGTCTGACATAGTTCTCTCCTGTAAGGCTCTGCCACAGCCTGACTAATACAGATTCAAACAATTCTACCAGTTTCAATGAAATTTAAAGCCAATGACCACAAAATTATTCTTCAAAATAGAAACAAAAGGAACTGCCTAATTCATGTTATGAGGTCATAATTACCCAGATGCCTAAACCACCTAAACCCAAATATAAAATAGAATTGCAAACTAAATTGTCTTGCAATCATAGGTGCAACAATTCTCAGTACAAATACTTGCTAACAAAATGCTAGAATACTCAAAAAGTCTATCAAGGAGGCTTCATCCCAGAGATGAAGGGATGGTTTTACATATATAAATCAATGTGATCCACAATATAATCATACTAAATGATAAAAACACCATGATCATCTCATTAGAACAGGCATTTGTGAAACACAGCATTCCTTCATGAAAAAAGTCCTGGAGAGATTAGAAATAGAAGGAAGTTTACTCAACATCATAAAAGTTATTTTAGAGTAAAGACACAGCACAAATCAACCTAAACAGAAAGACATAAAGTATTTTTACTAAAATAAGAAACATGATAGAATGTCCAGTATTATTTCCATATTTATTCAATATAGTATTGAATAAATGACTCTATGCTTGAGTAATGAGACAATTTAAGGAGATCAAGGCAATACAAGTAGGAAAGGAATATTTCAAAATATCCTCAATTGCAGATGATAATATAGTACCTACAAACCCCCAAATTCTCTACAAGATATCTTCAACAACTGATATCACTTTAAGAAAAGTACTGGTATACAAGATTAATGGACAAAAGTCAACAGGCTTTCTATATACAAATGACAATTGTACAGAGATTGAAATCAGAGCAACAATACCTCTCACAACTTTAACAACAGAAACCATCTTAAGGTTACTTGGAACAAGCAAGTGAAACACTTAAGGACAAAAATTTAAGAGAGAAGAAATAAACTGAAGAAAATCCCCAATGTTCACAGCTCAGCAGAATTAATAGAGTAAAAAAAAAAATGATTACCCTATCAAAAGCAATATACAGATAAAATTCCATTACAATGAAAAATTTTGAGCTTTATATAAAAGAAACACAAAAACCATGATAGTTGAAACAATCCTGAATGGTAAAAATTAAACATGGACATAACTATGAGTGAATTCAAATTGTACTACAGAGATATAGTAATAAAATCAGGATGGTATTGACACAAAAGCAAACAGACTGAATGAGTCAAGTTATAAGTTTATTATCAAAATCACTTGATGGATGAGCATGAAGCCATGTCAACACTTTTGGTAAAGAGATGTGATATTCATAAAAAGTATCCTCATGGCTGGAGCAGTAGGGAAGCCCATGATCCCAGCAGAGTATTCTGCCACAATCACAGGGTTGCCACAATCTCATGGCTTCTTGGAACTTTCTTACATCTGGACCTAGAAAGTATTGTCTATCTGTGTCCCTTATCTTCTTTTATATGAGTAAATGTATATTACATTTGCATGTGTGGGTGAGTGAATGTCAAAGTTACCTCTTTATGAAGTTCAAAAGACTTCTGAAGATCTCCTGGAAGAGGAAATACAAGTGCTTTATAGCACCCAAGGTAGGTGCTATTCATTCAAATCAGGTTTATGGCAAAAGCTGTATGTTCACTTAATTACTGAACCATCTATCAAGCCCTTTATTACCTTTGTAAGAATATTAAAAAGCAACCAAAGTTGCAGCAGTGACTAGGAATGTCCTCACAAAGCCTCAGTTCTAACTCAAAGTTATGGGCAGCTGCAGGCTACTAAGAGATGGAAAGCCAGTTTTATTTAACAATTAAGCCATATGTGGGTTACTTATTCTCCAGAGGTTGTCACTAAACAAATAAACATATAGCAGGACATAGTTCACTCAGTAGTTTTTAAAAGGTTTAAAAAAGTTTAAAAAATGGAAAAATGTGTTGATCATATGTTATGGGCATATGATGGTTGTGTTGAAATACTGGGGTGGTGTTGGTCAAAGTTGTATATATGTATGAAATTTTTAAAAACTCTAAAAATATTATTCTTTTTTTCTGCTATCACTTATGTTCTTTGTTTCCCAGTCCTGTTGGGCTGCTTAGGGCCTCCTCTTGA
>NW_022196906.1:49900050-49900935 GCF_008632895.1 Mastomys coucha | reverse complement strand
CCTGTTGGGCTGCTTAGGGCCTCCTCTTGACCTTGTCCTCCCACAGCTCCCTCTGCCCTTCCCCATCACCTCCCTTAGCATCACTAGGAGCCCCATTCTTGTAGTCTTCACTATTTGTTTGATTTATATGTTTGTTTGTTTTTAAGTAGATAAAGGTTTTTAAAAATCAGGATTATGAAAGAAAGAAAGTTTAATAAAGTGGTCCTTTTAAAATAAAGAAGTATAATGCTGATTCACTTTGCATTTTATATTTTATATATTGGAGAGAAAATTGTGGAGAAATCTCCCAAACAGCACTCTTCTTGAGTGATGTGTAATTCTATCCAACCACAAGTCCAGCTATATCAGCCTGTTTCCTAATCTACTTCTACATGGACTTTATGCCTGTTGGAGGGGTATTGGTATTTTGATTTTGATATTTTTGTTTTTTTAAATTTTAACTTTTTAATATTTTAAGTATAGCTGAGCCTGGAGGAGAGTGACACAACAAAGACATATATTCAAATAGTGCATTAGTCTTTATCTTAATGGTGATTGATCAAAGGCTAAGTGACATTTATTTTCTAGAATGTTTATTGCATTCCCAAGATATAAATAAAAGAAAATTGCTAATGTATAAAAAGTAGGACCAGTCAGAATGGCTAGGATAAAAAACTCAGGTAACAGCAGATGCTGGAGAAGTTGGGGAGAAAGAGGAACATTACTTCATTGCTGGTGGGATTGCAAACTGATACAACCACTCTGGAAATCAGTTTGGCGGTTCCTCCAGAAATTGGACATAGTACTATCGGAGGACCCGGCTATACCACTCCTGGGAATATACCCAAAAAATACTGCAACATGTGACAAGGACACATGCTCCACCATGTTCATAGCAGCCTTATT
>NW_022196906.1:49897112-49899274 GCF_008632895.1 Mastomys coucha | reverse complement strand
TGTTTTTGTTTGTTTCTTTATTTTTTTGGAGGGGAAACTGGGAATGGAGAAATTTACATGTAAATAAAAAATATCTAATAATAAAAAATTAAAAAAAAATAAAAAGTAGGATGGCTAAGAAAACATGAACACAGTGAATCCTTATTATTTGATTCTGTCAAGGAAAATGTGTCATCATTATTAGGATCAGTGCATGGACACTGGGAGTAATGCTGCTGATCATGCACAAATTAAAAGGGACAAGCAATTGCGAGCCAATTATAAGTCCCCACAGATCTTCATGTCACTGGAGCCCTGGGAAAGAGTTTCTGTTACCTGCTGAGAAAGGCATGAAGTAGTCACTTTTCTTAAAGTTTCCATTGCCATCTAGGAAGTGGCCAGGGTCAAACATTTCTGGTTTAGGGAATTCCTTACTGTCCTGCAGCACTGATGTCAGTGATGTTATTACCGTTGTTCCCTGGAAACAACACACAACAGAGAAAGCAATGTACAACTATATCAGAGTGCTAAACACTGTTCACCTCTCTTCCACAGAGGAAGTATAAAGAATAGTAGAGATACAGACCAATCATGCATGGAGCAGGGAAGCATCTGAGATTGGCCCCATTGGTGTGAGCAAGGTGCCTTCAGTGACATCTGAAGTCAGCACTGGGCATTTGGTGCTAATGCTGCTGACTCTATTTTCCTTTCCTGCAGATCTGTCTCATCACCAGCTGCTCTAGCTTGTCAACTGATTTTCATAAGTCACATGGGTCATGATCTCAAATGGAGACTTGTTTCTATGTGAAGCAAACAGAGAGTCATTCATGCTGGGAAACAAACAAGATCTAGAAAGACAAATTTTACTTATTTTTTTCATGAACATTATTCAGGTCTTATATGCCATTGATGGAATAGTTTGCTGCCACACACAAGGTTATGTACATAAAGACATATACAAATATACAAACAGAAGGGAGACTGTTGACAGAAAGGAATTAACCATGCACCATAGTAAGCAATAGAGCCCATTTCACATTTTTATTTGAATTTATTCTTCTTTTATGCAGTATAAGCCTACAGGGTCCTCCCCTCCCTCTGCTCCTCCCATTCTACTCACTAAACTCCCCTTTACCTAAGATTCACTGCCTTGTTCTTTGCCTTCAACAAATAAAATAAATAATTAAGTAACTAAATAATCTCCCAAAAAATGCCAACCAAGGATATCAAATAAACATTTTGATAGCAGAGTGATTGTGACCTCATAACATGAATTTTCTGATGTACCTTATATTTCTATAGTGCAGAATAATTTGAGGAATATTGGCACTAATTTTTTAAAGCTTTTTAAAATCCTGCACTAAAATACTTTACATGACTGCCTTGATTTCCTTAGGGTTTGTATGATTATGTACATTGTTTATCTGATCTTGATTTTACTTCAGTAAGTGATGTCTATCAAGAAGTTTTCTGAAAAAGAGGTTTTTAAAGTATGACCTGATGAGCCATTGAATTTCCTTGCTGTCTATTGTTATGTCTCCCTTCTCATTTCTGATTTTGTTAACATAGCTATTCCATCTAGTCATTTTAGTTAGTTTGGATCACAGTTTTCTATGTTGTTAATTTCTCAAAGATCCAACTCTGTTTCATTGTTTCCTTGTATTGTTAAATTGGTTTTCATTTTATTGAGTTCAGCCCTCAGTTTTATTATTTTATGCCATATACTCTTTTTGGGTTTGCATACTTTCATACTTTTGATTTGTTCTCAATCTTTCAGATGTGCTGTGCATTTCCTAGTATGAGAACACATCATTTTTATCCACAGGCACTTAGTGCAACAAACTTTCCTCTTGGCATTCAGTATAGTCTGTACATTTAGGTCTATTTTGCTCACATTTTTATCAATGCTTGGGAGGTCTTTAACTTCTTTTTTCGTCTTTCTTTCTTCTTTACTTTCTTTCTTACTTTTTTGTATTTAAATAATTTTTTTTGTTTTTTTTTGTTTGTTTGTTTGTTTTTAAATATCTAGTTGACTCAATAGAGAGAACACAGAATTTTATTTGAAAGTAATTATTTCTCCTGATGATGATTATGAACATTATATGAAGAACTGATGAATATTAAAACAAGTAGATGATTATTGACCATGAAGAAAAGTATACTTTATCTTTAAATTTAACTTT
>NW_022196906.1:49879053-49886508 GCF_008632895.1 Mastomys coucha | reverse complement strand
CATGGATTAAAGGTGCTCCTCAATAACAACATAAACAATAGAACGCCCACATACACGTGGAAGCTTAAATAATTTTTTTTATTTTTTATTTTTTTTTTATTTTTTTGGTTTTTCGAGACAGGGTCTCTCTGTTTAGCCTCTCAGGAGACAGCTATATCAGGTTACTGTGAAGAAAGCACTTCTTGCCATCCAAAATAGTGTCTGGGTTTGGTGACTACATATGGGATGGATCTGCAAATGAGGCAGTCTCTGGATGCCCTCTCCTTCAGACTCTGCTACACCCTTTGTCTCTGTGTTTCCTATTGTGAATAATTTGTTTCCCCTTCTAAGAGAGACTGAAGTATCCACACTTTGGTCTTCCTTCTTCTTGAGCTCCATCTGATCTACGAATTGTATATTGGGTACTCTGAGCATTTGGAATTATATCCACTTATCAGTGAGTGCATACCATGTGTGTTCTTTTGTAACATGGTTACTGCACTCAGGATGGTATTATCTAGTTCCATCCATCTACCTAAAAAATTTCATGAAATCACACTTTTCAATCAGGAGGCAGTTCTTCAGCTCTTACGAGTTTGTAGGCTTTCTAATGTTTGAGATGTTGTTGAAATGAAGCTTTAATCTGTACTAGTTCTTGTTAATTTTAAGTTTCTGGGTACCTTTTGAAACTTGCTGTATGAATCAGTATGAGCTCAATTTTCGAGAAATTTCTATAGGGTGCTGAGAAGAAGTCATACTCTTTTGTGTTTGGGGTAAATGTTTTGTAGATATCTTTCGTGATTGTTTAGTTTAAAACATCTCATATCTCTACTATTTCTTATTTAATTTTTAGCTAGATGGCCTATTAGTTCAGACAAGTGGGATATTAAAGTCTCCTATAACCTATGTGTGAGTGTGTTGATATATTATTTAAACTTTAGTAATTTTCTTTAACAAAGAAGATGCACTTGTGTTTGGGATATAATACTTAAGAAATAAAGTATTATCTTAGTACATTATTCCTTAAATAAATATGATGGGCCCTTCCTCATTCCCACTGGAAGTCTCTTTGTTAGATATTAGAATGTTTCCTTCAGATTCCCTCCTGGGTCCTTTTGCATGGAAAATATTTTTCCAGCCATTTACTCTGAAATAATCTCTGTCTGTGATGATGAAGTGTGTTTATTGCAGTCTCCTGAAGAAGGATAGGTCCTGCTTTTGCATTCATTCTGTTAGTCCAAGTCTTTGGAGGGAGGGTTGAATCCATTAATATGGAGTAGTATCAGTGACCAATGATTGTTAACTCTTCTTATTGTTTTGTTTTGGGTAGTGGTGTTAATGCTGTGTGGATGTGGTGGGTGGTAGGGTTCTTCCCTTCTTTTGGTTTGGCTGCTGTGGGATTATATACTTTCTGTGTTTTCATGGGTACAATTAACCTCCTTGGGCTGGAGTCTTCTTTCTAGTATCATCTATAAGACTGCATTTGTACATAGTGTTTGAGTTAAACTTTATCATAAAATATCTTCTTTTCTTTATGGTGACTGGAAGATTTCCTAAATCTAGTAGTTTTGACTGACATCTTTGGTCTCTTAGGCTCTGCAGTACATCCACACAACCCCTTCTCCTTTTTAGAGTCTCCACTGAGAAATCATGTACAATTTGTATCCATTTATACTTATATGTTACTTGATTTCCCCCTTGCACCTCTTAATATTATTAATTATGCAGCATACTTAGTATTTCAATTCTTATGTTGAGAGAAAACTATCATATCTGGTAAAGTATATTTAATATCTGCTTCTTTCTTGTATTCTTCTAAGAATCTCCTCTTTTAAGTTGGGAAAATTTCCTTCTGTGATTTAGTTGAAAATATTTCGTGAGATCTTTACACTAATTTCTTCTCCTATTCTTATTATTATTTGGTCAATTAAATTTAATCTTTTCATTCTTCTGCCGAGGTCCTGGTTGTTTTGCTTCAGGTATATTATATTCTTTATATTTAACCTTTTTTTGACTGATTACATATTTTTCTATTGAATTGCCAATGCCTTAAGTTCATTCTTCCCTCCTGTTGGTCATGCTTGTGTCTGTAACTCCTGTTTACATAGCTAGATTTTCCATATTCAGAATTTTCTCTCTTTGTGTTTGCATCATTACTTATATTTGCATTTACAGCTTTTTTCTCATTTGTTTGTTTTTATTTTTGTTGGGAGATATTATTCTTGTCCCTTGCTAAGGGATTTATTTATTTTCTCCAACTTTTTGTGTGTCTTTTCCTCGACTTATTTAAGGAATTTATTTACTATTTTAAGGTTCTCTGTCTTTCTCATAATGTTGATAGTGAAGTCTTTTTCTTGTGCTTTAACTGTGTTAGTGTATTCTGAGATTTCTGCAGTAGCCTAGCTGTGCTCTAATGTTGAAATAATGCTTTGGCTATTGATTTTGTTCTCATCCTGGAATCTAGTTACCTGGATTTGGTGTGATTATATATCTAGGTGCTCTTTTCCAGGTTTAGTGTGGTTGTATATCTAGGTGCTGATTTTTCCAGAAACTTAGATACATAGAATTATTCTAATATAGATTTAAACTATCATCCTACCACATAGCTAATATGATTCATTATTAAATGCTAATTGACTTTATCCTTTGGCTACAACTTAATCTAATAAAATAGTTTTTCAAATCATCTAAAGACTTTGAAATTGACAGAGAAATGTAAGAGCTGTATTGACCATAAATGACATGAATATGCCTATATATCAGTTGTTCTATTCATTCTGTCTTCTTCACCTCATAAAATTTGTGTCAAACTCATTATTTTGGTAAAACTATGGACTTTGCCAACAAAGATGAAGACAGTGATATTGGGGCCCTTTTAAAAGATGGATGCAACTTCACTTAACATTGCAATGCTGAAAACTGTCCCCCATTATCAGCTAGAATTGCAAACACTGAAGTGGCTTACCATGCTACACTTAATTCAAAAAAGCTATTAGTGTGAGTGGTCTATGAATAAGCAGAAAGACCTCCAGGAACTCCAAACATATCATTGAACAACCGGTGTTTACATGTCTATTGCATGTTTCTTTCAGAACACTAATGGGAACAACATTTTGGTCACATATATATGGTTATAAAAATAAAGATTTTATTGTGATGATTCTTCAAACTTTAGGTTCTGAATAACATATGCTGAAGCATTTGAATAAATTTTAGGATGTTATGCCATTTAAATTAAGGTCTTTGAATGTGGTAGGAAACAGTCTTATTTAACTAGTGGAAATGAAAACTAAGTCAAGTTTAATGTCAGGATGGTCATGATTCTTCACCAGATTAGTATCTTGAGGTTAAGTATATTCATAATTATGTTACTGTTTACAATTTCTGAAGTACCTTAATCTGTTAAAAATAGCAAATGTATCTATCTTTTTAGAGAATTTTACAATTGCTTCCAATCTTCAAGCTTACCCTGTGATCCCCAATTCATCATAGGATTGCTCCCTACAATTTCATCTACTCCATTGCTTTCCAGAATCTTAAGTAGTATAGTGTGCTCTTGATTTTAAGGCATCTGGAAGCTCCACCTACTTCTAAATAGACATTGCATGTCAGAGCTGGTGGATAGAAATAAAACCCAGGCACTAGGTTTCTTTTATAAATCAAATCACCCCAAAATTTAAACTTCTACTATGACCTTAAAAGTGTGTTAGTAATTTATGTCACATGATTATTCAAACTTATAGAACAAAGGTTATTTGAATCATTGAGTTAACTAACATGAACATTCTTTACACTCAAAAGATAGATGAATGTAGAACTTTTTTTCACTCTGTACTTTTGTATTTTTATTACATTTTGATTTCATAAGTTACATAGACAAACAACAGAGTAGGAATTATCATTTAAACTCACTCTTCTACAGTACATGTTACTGTCAAAAGTATCTTCTCTAGGGAAACTTATAAAGCCACTAGGTTGGTTGGTTTTATGTTAGCTTGACAAAAACCTAGGCATACATATCTGGAAAGAGGGAATCTTAATAGATTATAATTTTAATATAGAATGCCTCTGTAAAATTGGCCTGTAGGCAAGTCTGTGTGGCATTTTATCAATTAGTTATTACTTTGAGAAATATCAGGCAATTTAGGGTGGTACCATCTTTGGTCAGGTGGTCATTGAATTTAAATAAGCAAATCAGAGGAAGGAAGTCAGTAAGAAACATTCCTCCATGGCTTCTGCCTCATGTCTCATCTTGGATTTTGTCAGTAATCCAGGATGTGTAAGCTTTTCTGTTCTAAGTTACTTTGGTCATGCTATACTTTTTTTATATAGATATTATCTTTATTTACATGCCATACAATATCTCCTTTCACAGTTTCCCTCAAAAAAAAAGAAAAAATAATAAAATTAAAATAAAAACAAAACTAAAACAAACCCCTCTTTCCTCTCCCCTCCCCATGCTCACCACCCCATCCTCTCCTGCTTACTGGCCCTGGCATTCCCCTACACTGGGGCATAGAACCTTCACAGGGCCAAGGTCCTCACCTCCCACTGATGACCGACTTGGCCATCCTCTGCTATACACATGCTGCTGGAGCCATGAGTCCCCCCATGTGCACTCTTTGGTTAGAGTTTTAGTCCCTGGGAGATCTGAGGGTACAAGTTAGTTCATATTGTTGTTTGTCCTAAGGGGTCCAGAGCTAAAGAAAGAATTCTCAACTGACGAATACTGAAAGGCTGAGAAACACCTAAAGAAATGTTCAACATCCTTAGTCATCAGGGAAATGCAAATCAAAACAACCCTGAGATTTCACCTCACCAATCAGAATGGCTAGCATAAAAAACTCAGGTGAGAGCAGATGCTGGAGAGGTTGTGGAGAAAGAGGAACATTCCTTCATTGCTAGTGGGATTTAAAACGGGTACAACCACTCTGGAAATCAGTTTGTTGGTTCCTCCAAAAATTGGACATAGTACTACTAGAGGACCCTGCTATACCACTCCTGGGAATATACCCAGATGCTCCTAAGACCAAAGGCTCAGATTTCAACCCAAACCCCTCACAGCTGCCCCTGCAGGAGATGTGTGCTCTATAAGGCAGACAATACCTCAAGCTGCCAGCATTCTAGCTGGACCTTACACCCAGTCATCTGACCACAAGCCAGGCATGCCATGCCTCATACAATAAAAGGGGCAGTTTGCCCCCTCTTCATTCTCTTGTTCTCTTGCTCTTACTTCCTCTCTCTTGCTTTTCTCCCCTCTTGCTCTTACTCTTGTTCTCTTGCCCTTCCATCTCTCAGTCTCTCTCTTACTTATCTATTCTTCCTCTCACTCTCTTGTTCTCTTACTTCCTCTTTCTTTCCTATTCTTACCCTTCTCCTCTTGCTCTCTTCCAATCTCTCTCTCCTCTCTGCTCTTTGTTTTCTTCTCTGGATTTCTCCATCTCCCTTTTCTCTCTCTCTCATTCCTCTCCTTTCCTTCTTTTTACTTAACCAGCATATTCTATACTTCCTACAATAAAACAACTCATTCATACATTGCCTCAATTTTTACCTAATGCACCATGCAGCAAACAGGTCAGCACCTGGAGAGAGAGAGAGGCTTGGGCCTCAGCAGCAGGCCCTCTGCCACCAAGGACAGAGAGAACCTCAGGCTGCCCTCAGGCCAGGCGAAACCCCCCAGACACCTCCCCCCACGCCCATGGAACAACACTCCAAAGTATAGCTTAAGGTCCGGGATGGTGATTCCACCAGAGGATCCTTTATTGTTGATAATAGTTTTGGCTATCCTGGTATTTTGTTATTCCAGATAAATTTGCAAATTGCTTTTTCTAAGTCTGTGAAGAGTTAAGTTGGAATTTTGATGGTAATTACATTAAATCTGTAGATTATTTTTGGCAGGATGGCCATTTTTACTATATTAATCCTGCCAATCCATGAGCATGGGAGATCTTTCCATCTTCTGAGATCTTCTTCAATTTCCTTCTTCAGAGACTTGAAGTTCTTGTCAAGATCTTTTACTTGCTTAGTTAGAGTCACACTAAGGTATTTTACATTATTTGTGACTATTGTGAAGGGTGTTGTTTCCCTAATTTCTTTCTCTGCGTGTTTATCCTTTCTGTAGAAAAAGGCCACAGATTTGCTGGAGTTAATTTTATATCCAGCTACTTTGCTGAACTTGTTTATCAGGTTTAGGAGCTCTCTGATGGAATTTTTGGAGTCACTTAAGTATATTATCATCAGCAGCAAATAGCGATAATTTGACTTCTTCCTTTCCAATTTGTATCCCTTTGATCTCCTTTTGTTGTCTAATTGCTCTGGCTAGGAATTCAAGTACCATATTGAATAAGTAGGGAGAGAGTGGGCAGCCTTGTCTAGTCCCTGATTTTAGTGGGATTGTGACCTGGCCTGCAGGTCACGTTATTCGGGGGAACGAGGAGGGTCACAACCTGTGAATAAAGAATGGGCGAGAGAGAGACACGACAGGACTCAAGGAAGCATTGCTTGTCAAGAGCCATTTACTTGGTTGAGGAGAGCATATTTAAAGCAAAAATCTTGGAGGGAGGGGGAGAGGAAGGAGGGAGAAGGAAGTTTACAAACTCTTCTGGGGTTGAGCTCTGGGGTGACAGGTGAGGAGGGGGTGGATAACAGGTGGGGAGGGGGTGGATTTCCGTGAATGTTCTTTTCCCAGGGCCAAGCAGGATCCTTGTGATTGTCAGGCAGGATGTTAATCTCAGAGTGTTCTCAATTATCTGGGGCAGGATGTTTATCTCAGAGCTCTCATGGTTCCCAACATCTCCCCCTTGTCTGTGTAATAAGGTCAATTGTACCATCACAATGAAGTGCCCTGGAAGGAGGCTTCTTAACCTCATCTTTGAGGTCTCATGATGGGAGCCTGAGCCTGGTAGAGGGCAATGCTCAAACTCTTACCCGTCACTGGGTCAACCCCCCCACACGGGGCTGCCCTGTCTTAGGTGGTCAAGACTTAATGCCAGCTCCGTCTCTGACTTACCAGGTCCCTTGTCGTGGGGAGAGAGCCAGGGTGGGTCAGGGCTGATGGCCTTAGGCTTTTTTGAATAGAGGGGGAGATGGGATGGACCATTCCTTGTGAGACCCAAGGCAAAACCTATCTTTCCAGCGTCCTTCTTGTAAGGCCCAAAAGTTGAGAGGCTGGCCGAAGGGCAGGGAGTCTGGGGCACATGGGACCACAGAGATGGGAGCCTGCAATGGCTCTTCAGTGTCAAGACCATGATAGTGGACCTGCACCGGTTTGGTAGTGGAGTCAACCTGATTCTTAACAAAGGTAGTTAGATGATTGAAGGCCCAAGGGCCAAGGGAGAGAAGAAGAAGGAGGCCCACAAATGGTCCCAGCAAGCTGGGAAGGAGGGTGGTGAGCCATGGTGAGGCAGAAAACCAATTTTGATACCAAGATTCTTGTTTCTCTCTGGCTTTTTGACGTTCTTCTAGAGCCTTAGTAAC
>NW_022196906.1:49872915-49877212 GCF_008632895.1 Mastomys coucha | reverse complement strand
GGCCAATCTTCAGAATGATAATGGGCCGCTTCCTCCTCAAGGGCGGCAGCATCGCCAGGGTTGAGCGGCTCAGGAGTTGCGAGGAAGGCAGCGGAGGCAGAGGGAGAAGAGGTGGGTTTTATGGGTGCAGATGGTTGGTGGAAGACTGGAGCGCAGAGAGGTTTAGAAAGGTCCTTCTCCGCAGCGGAGAAAGGGTAGTCATAGGGAGGAGGATGATGACATGAAGAGGGAGCCAGGGGACAGGGGAGGGGAGAAGTGGGTTTAGAGGGGCAGTGGGAGCACCGGCAGGCAGGCAGGCAGTGACAGAATCTGGCAGTCCTCCTGTGGCATATCAATGAGAGTAAAGGAAATAGAGGCCTGAGATGGAGAGCGAGAGGGTGGCCGGGAAGGGAGACGGGACCCAGGTCAGGACTGTGAGAGACAGAGTTCTGCAACTGAGAGGAGCTGACGTTTCCCTGAATCGGAATCAGCGCCCTCAAGAATGTCTCAGATGAGACCCCAAAATGTAAAGATCATTGCCGTGACTGCTTTGTCTCCTTCAAGTTTTATTTTTTCATTAAGTTCATGACCAACCTTCTGCCATTTCTTGGGGTGGATAACTGGCCCGTCAATCATAAACCAAGGACATGTCTCATCAATAAAGATAAAAAATCTTACCAAGTCCTTTTTCTTTACCCTTATGCCCCTCTCTCTGAGAGCTTCTTTTAAGTCCTTTATAAAGCGGACTTCTTTAGACATGGAATGGCCCATTCTTGAGATGTCTAAGACAGATGACTTACCTAATGACTGGAGCAACCGGGCGAGCAGAGTCAGTCATGAACCTGGATTCGATCGCGATCTTAATCCGTCTGGGAAGTGACCTGTGCCTCGAGCCCCACATCGGGCACCACCTGACCTGGCCTGCAGGTCACGTTATTCGGGGGAACGAGGAGGGTCACAACCTGTGAATAAAGAATGGGCGAGAGAGACGACAGGACTCAAGGAAGCATTGCTTGTCAAGAGCCGTTTACTTGGTTGAGGAGAGCATATTTAAAGCAAAAATCTTGGAGGGAGGGGGAGAGGAAGGAGGGAGAAGGAAGTTTACAAACTCTTCTGGGGTTGAGCTCTGGGGTGACAGGTGAGGAGGGGGTGGATAACAGGTGGGGAGAGGGTGGATTTCCGTGAATGTTCTTTTCCTAGGGCCAAGCCGGATCCTTGTGATTGTCGGGCAGGATGTTAATCTCAGGGTTCTCAATTATCTGGGGCAGGATGTTTATCTCAGGGCTCTCATGGTTCCCAACAGGATTGCTTCAAGTTTCTCCCCATTTATTTTGATGTTGGCTCCTGGTTTTCTGTATATTGCTTTTACTATGTTTAAGTATGAACCTTAAATTCCTGATCTCTCCAAGACTTTTATCATGAAGGGATGCTGTCAAAAGCTTTCTCAGCATCTAATGAGATGACTATATGTTTTTTTTCTTTGAGTTTGTTGGTATAGTGAATTACATTGATGGATTTCCATATATTGACCCATCCCTGCATCCCTGGGATGAAGCCTACTACTTGATCATGATGGATGATCGTTTTGATATGTTCTTGGATTCAGTTTGCAAGAATTTTACTGAGTATTTTTACATTGATATTCATAAGGGAAATTGGTCTGAAGTTTTCTTTCTTTGTTACATCTTTGTGTGGTTTAGGTACTAGAGTAATTGTGGCTTCATAGAATGAACTGGATAGAGTACCTTCTGTTTCTATTTTGTGGAATAGTTTGAGGAGTATTGGTATTAGTTCTTCTTTGAAGGTCTGATAAAACTCTGCACAAAACCCATCTGGTCCTGGGATTTTTTTGGTTGGGAGACAATTAATGACTACTTCTATTTGATTAGCAGATATGGGACTGTTTAGATTGTTTATCTGATCTTGATTTAACTTTGTAACATGGTATCTGTCTAGAAAATTGTCCATTTCATCCAGGTTTTCCAGTTTTGTTGAGCATAGGCTTTTGCTGCTGTGCAAACTAAAGTTTCACAAATGTTCAGTGCCATCTAGTGGCCGTGAAAGTAAATTACAGGCTAATCCATGAAAGTAAATTACAGACTAATAATTTTCACAGCCGCTTAATGAAGATTTAATTCCAAGCCAATTACCAGGCATAGACATAATGTTCTTGATGGTTTAATATTGCAAAAGAAATCTAAAAGTACAATTAAAATTAACACAGTTACATTGGTTAAAGTTTATTAATTACCATAGATCTAAAATAGCTTTGATTTTAAAATTTATAAAAAGCTCGGTCTGTCTGGGCTAGTGTCCAGAGCAGACCTTGGGCACAAGCTCTGCAGTCAGTCTCACAACACACAGAGGAAGCTCCACTCCCAGGCACTCTGACACACGCAGGATCAGACGTGAGGAGGAATCAACATCTGTCCCAACACTGGGAGTAAATGGGACCAGCAGGCACAAAGGAACTCCGCCAGCCCAGTGACTCAGGTTCCTTCTGGTCTGTTTGGGCTGGTGTCCAGAGCAGACTTTGGGCACAAGCTCTGTAGACAGTCCCACAACACACAGAGGAAGCCCCACTCCCAGGTGATCTAACAAGCCCAGGATCACAGGATGCCAGAATCACAGGATCACAGAGATAGCTTGACTCTGAGGAGTTTTGACACAACCAGGATCACAGGAAGGACAGGCTTCAGTCAGAGTTAGCAAGGGCAGGTAGCACTAGAAATAATGAGATGGTGGGGGGCAAGCGTAAGAAAATAAACAATACAAACCAAGGTAATGTGGCATCACCAGAACCCAATTCTCCCACCAGAGCAAGTCCTGGACACACCATCACACCGGAAAAGCAAGATTAAGATATAAAATCACTTCTCATGATGATGGTACAAGACTATAAGAAAGACATAAATAGCACCCTCAAAGAAATACAAGAGAACACAGGTAAACAGTTAGAAGCCCTTCAAGAGGAAACACAAAAATCCCTTAAATTACTACAGGAAAACACAAACAGGTGAAGGAAATGAGCAAAACTATCCAAAATCTAAAAATGGAAATAGAAACAATAAAGAAATCAGAAAGAGAAACAATCTTGGAGATACAAAACCTAGGAAAGAAATCAGGAGTCATAGATGCAAGCATCACCAACAGAATGCAAGAGATAGAAGAGAGAATCTCGGGGGCAGAAGACACCTTAGAAAACATTGACACAACAGTCAAAGAAAATGCAAAAAGCAAAAAGCTCCTAACCCAAAATATCCAGGAAATCCAGGATGCAATGAGAAGACCAAACCTAAGGATAATAGGTATAGAAGAGAGTGAAGATTCCCAATGTAATGGCCCTGTAAATATCTTCAACAAAATTATAGAAGAAAACTTCCATAACCTAAAGAAAGAGATGCCCATGAACATACAAGAAGCCTACAGAACTCCAAATAGTCTGGACCAGAAAAGAAATTGCTCCCAACACATAATAATAAAAACACCAAATGGACTAAACAAAGAAAGAATATTAAAAGCAGTAAGGGGAAAAAAGGCAAGTAACATATAATGGCAGGCTTTTCAGAATTACACCAGACTTCTCAATAGAGACTATGAAAGCTAGAAGATCCTGGGCAGATGTCATACAGACCCTACAAGAACACAAATGCCAGCCCAGGATAGTATACCCAGCAAAACTCTCAATTACCATAGATGTAGAAAACAAGATATTCCATGACAAAACAGAATTTACACAATATCTTTCCACAAATCCAGTCCTACAAAGGATAATAGATGAAAAGCATCAATATAAAGAGCAAAACTACACCCTAGAAGAAACAAGAAGTTAAGCTTTCAACAAATCCACACAAACTTACTTCCACCTCTTACAACAAAAACAGCAGGAAGTGACAATTACTTTTGTTAATATCTTAATATGAAAATTACTATTATCAACATATCCTAATTGATTGAAATCCAAAAATATGAGGAACTAGAAATTTGTTGATTGTCATCCAATGGTCTCTTTAATTTAGGAATTGGAGAAATAGGTCCAACATTGCACAATCTATGTTTGTTTGTGACTGTGTCTGGCTGTGTACAACATAAGGGTCTTGAAATCAGGCTCTCCTATCTCAGCCTCTCTATTAGTAGTATTGTTTATTTCATGTCTTTACACTATACTATGATTTTCAGAACAGCTTATATATTTCAAAAGTATTTATATACTCAAAAGAAACATAGACGATTAACTAGGGAGTTTACTTGAAAGAGAACAACAAAGAGTGAGACTGAATGCTTTGCTTGACATTTGTAACTCTTGTATCTAGTTTGA
>NW_022196906.1:49868878-49872734 GCF_008632895.1 Mastomys coucha | reverse complement strand
AAGACTGTTAAATTGATTGTTGTTTTATATCAAACAACTTTTATAATACTTATTTTTATTGTTAATATGTTTTATAAATTTTAAGGAACATGACAAAAAAGATATTGTAGGTATGTAAGGGGGGGTCTCTGGTAGGAGTGCAGGTACAAAAGGGAAACAAGAATGTGATTTAATTCTATTTACTTAAAATGTTTTTAAATGTTAACAAATTCAGATAAATTGAAATCATGTAATTTTCTCACCATAATTCAATAAAAGTTTAAAATAATAATAATAATAAAATTTATAAAAAGTTAATGAGGCCATAAGCCTTATAAAATTCATTATAACATTACAATCCATTCTAGTTACTTCATATAAAGCTAAAGATTTTGCTTAAAATTTTGCCTTTATAATTTTTTGTCTCTGCTTCTGTAAAAGAGGCTAAGACTTTAACTTTTTCAGTGTATGTTGATTAGTTACTCTAGAAAAGGTTTCAGAGGCAATATCTTTTTCAATATTTAAGCCTCAGTTATATCAAAAATTATTTTTAGTTAAAAAAATGAAAAAAATTGAGTTCCTTATTTCAAATTGCTTTTGAGTAATTCCTCATCTTAAGCTCACCACATGACTTAAGCCTTTGTTAGATATTGTCTAATAAAAGACAAAAAACCTTTTATAGAAGGTAAATAAAGCCTCTGTAAACAATTGCCATCTATTATAATCAAATGTTTGGGGTTTTAAATATGCCACCAACAACTGTTTGACAAAAAGTGAACATAAATATAAATTCATCTCTTCTCATAATCAAAGTAAAGTTTAATATCTTACTATAAAGTTGTGGTGATATAATAAAATCATAAGTTATGTTTTAGAAAACATCTATTTCTTGCTTCTAACAGCAATTAAATTGGCTATTATAAAATATTAATTGATATTTGGCCTATTTCATAGTAAAGAATTTAGACAAAAATTGATATTTATCCAAAGTATACAAATTGTTAAAATTTTTTTATATACATGCTTTTATATTTCCTATAAACTTATGTATATACCCTGTAACAATATGTACATCTACATCCCTTTTATGAGAAAAAATTATATAAGTTGCATGTTTAATTTCATGATTTCCCCCCACCTTAACACAAATGATTAAATTGTATGCTGTAGTCGCTATTTATCAAATATTAAAATTAAGCCTTAATTTGTATATTTATATATGGGTACATACATGTATCGGAGCTTTCAATCTCTTATGATAATTTTACATTTTTAAAATATACTTTTGATTTCAAAATTAAAAGTAAAATATACACATGTGACTATTCCTTCTCAGTCTTTCAAGTTACAATTGCCTTAACATAAAAAAGCAACAAAATATTAATTGGTTATTGCCTACATCATATTTCTACACTTAATGTTCGTAATCAGATTAAAACAGATTATGTAACTGACTATTACAATCAGACATTTTGTCAAACATTTAATTTTATTCATATTGCTGAGATAATTTATAATTCTCAGAGACAATAAATTACTCAATGTGTACTTTGCACTTTGAGAATTTGAGTATTTAATAATAAAAGGAGGGGGAATATGCCCTCCACTCCAAGTTACCTCCAAAAGCATATCTCACTTTTTACTTCTTTTAAAAAGCATATTCACTTTTTGATTGTTTTAAAAAAGCATACCTCAGTTTTTGCTTGTTTTAATAGGCATATCTTGATTTCTGCTTGTTAAAAAATATTTTTTGCAGTCTGATGCTAAAGGTCAGTCTGCTGCTGACTGCCACTAGTATCCTAACACTTCAAATTCATATGCCATGGTGAAATGGCAAGATCCACTCACTAACACATGGAGTGGCCCAGATCCTCTTTTAGTTTGGGGCAGAGGCTCCATGTGCGTTTTCTCAGAAAGAAGATGGGACACGATGGCTGCCTGAAAGATTATTCCACCAGGTGGATACAAGTCCACAGTCTTTTTAGTAAATGTGCTTAAATTTACTGCTGAAAAAAAAATATTTTTGAGAGCCAGCAATTTCTTTGTCACTCTCGAGCACCTCCTCCCATCATCTAAAAGCTCACTCTCGGAGCACAAAGACAATCAGAGATCAATCCCGGGGCTACTCTTTGGTTGGAGTTTTAGTCCCTGGGAGCTCTGAAGGTATCTCAGGTGCAGAAGATACCATAGAAAATATTGACTCTAGTACCTCTCTTTTTTTTTATTTTTTGGTTGTTTGCTTTTTTTGAGACAGGGTTTCTCTGTGTAGCTCTGGCTGTCCTGGAACTCACTCTGTAGACCATGATGGCCTGGAACTCAGAAATCCGCCTGCCTCTGCCTCTCAAGTGCTGGGATTAAAGGCATGTGCCACTACTGCCTGGCTCCAGCACTTCTTTTATTGTACATGATTTTATTAACTATTATGGAATTTTTGTCTTTCCTCATGAAGTTGAGAATTATCCTTTCAAGGACTGAAAAGAATTGTGCTGAAATTTTAATGGTGATTGCATAGAATATGTAGAGTGCCTTTGGTAAGATGCCTATGCTTGCTTTGTTAATACTACAGATATACAAGCATGAAAGATTTTTCCATCTTCTGCTACCTTATTCAATGTCTTTTTAAAAAACAGTCATAGTCTTTATCATACAAGTCTTTCACTTGGTTGGTCAGATTTTCCCAAAGATATTTTATAATATTTGCAGCTATTGTAAAATCTGTTTGCCATCTTTATATAGGAAGGTCACAGATTTTGTTAGTTGATTTTAGTATCTGGCACCTTTGCTGAAATTTTCTATCAACCTTAGAGGATCTGCAGTGTAATCTTTAGGATGACTTATTTTTTCAATCATATCATCTGCAAATAGCAATAATTTCTCTCCTTCCTTTCCAAAGATCTTCCTTTTCCTTGATCTCCTTCATATTGCTCCAGCTGAAGACTGAAGGACTATACTGAATGAGTATCAAAAGAATGGACAACTTTGTCTTATTCCTATTGAGTATTTTTTTCATCTATATTTATGACAAAAAATGTCTGTAACTCTCTTCCCTTGTTGGGTTTTCATGTGTTTGCAGTATGCAGTGTTTGGGTATGCAGGCAACTATGGCCTTATAAAATGAGTTGTTCAAAGATTCTTCTGTTTCTATTTTCTGGAATAATTCTAGTAGTATTTGCTTTACCTTTGAAATCTGGTACAATTTGACACTAAAATCATCTAGCACTCTACCTTTTTTGGTTTGAAGATTTTTAATGGCTGTTAATATTACACTAGGAGCATGAAGTCTTGTTTAAATTGTTTATTTGATCTTAATTTAATTTTGGTAATTAGAATCTATGGAGAAAGTTATTTCATTTACCTTTTGAGTATAGATTATAGGTTTTTAAAATATGTCCTATCGTAACCTCCCCTGCCTGAGGTCTGATTCTTCAGACCTTGCCTGCCTCTCATAACCACACCTCTCTGCCCACCTCCTGCTATTTGTCACACCTCTCTCCTGGTTCCAGTTACTTCGGAAGTCCCACTGCCAGAGACTAAAGGAGCTGCTGATTGGACCGGCATGCTGACAAACTTGGGAGAGGGGTTTTGCCTCCAATATACTACCTGTTGGCTTGTAACAAAGAGTTGATTAAATGAAAGATGTCTGAGTGATCACACTTCCTTGTCGTCTAATTTTTAAGAACCTTCCATATAGTTAAGGTATGATACAGCTTGCCAGTTTCCCAACTCCATATTCCAGAAAACCCATTCTTATTGTTGCTGCTGGCTGGCAAAAGGTGGCGCCCAACGTGTGGCTGGATTGGAGCAGAAAGGGACAGGGATCTCTGTATATATATATGTATATGTATATATATATATATATATATATATATATATATAT
>NW_022196906.1:49860439-49868868 GCF_008632895.1 Mastomys coucha | reverse complement strand
TATATATATATATATATATATATATATATGTATATGTATATATATATATATGTGTGTGTGTGTGTGTGTGTGTGTGTATATATATATATGTATATATATAGATAAGACGGTGAGATCGCCAGGAAAATGGCGGATTTGCCATGGACATGGCCATTTCTCATGGTAAGTGACTTGCTTGCGGGGTTATTTAGAAGGCTGACTAACTCCAGGGAGATGGAGACAGCCTTTTCCCCTAACAGCTCCGGGTTGGAGAGCTAACGGGGACCTCCCAGGAAGTGGAGGTGCTATGGGGGTAGAAACAAGTCATGCAGAGGCTATAGCTTCCTGTGGCTATTTCAGGAGAATTCCCTGATTTTTTAATCTATGTCTTGTTTATGTATATCTATGTTTGTCCTGTTGGATGAATGCGGTTGTCTTTGTGTCGTTGTCTTGCATCTTTACTTCTTTGTCCTATTTTACACATGGTCAAGATGGCTGCAGAGGCCCCGCCAACTCACCGCTCACAGAGCACTCAGGCCAAAAGTTTCTTTAGTACCGTGCTGGCTACTTTAACCAGAGACCCAAACAAAAAAGGCAGTCCCTGGCAAGCAGACATCAAGTTTCCCAAGTCCCCTGAGAAAGCAGGTGGTTTCCAGCTTACAGTTCACCCAACCTGGCGACTGGCCAATCACTGGGCTGATGCACTGAGCCATGTTCCGCCTGCTGCACAGCACCTCTGCCTCACCCCTCTTATGCCTGTGGCCAGTAATAAAGTCCCACAGAGCCTCGTGGAGCTGTGTAAAGAGGCTGCCTGCGTGTCTCGTGCTCTGCCTACTTATGGTGGAGCTCATGGGCACTTGGCCAAGGGGCTGTGTGTCAGCACTTAAACGTTCCACGTGAGAATGCGACCTCCTAACAGCCTAGCCACAGCCACACAGTCATGGCTGTCCGGTCTTAACAGTAGATCTCGCAGAGTCGCATGGGGGCTATGCAAAAACTGCCCAGAACCAAACACGGGCAGCTAGCTGCTTCCGCCCCTGGGCATCTTTGGCTCGGGGACACTGCTAGGGGGCTCCGTGAAGCAGCCATGCACGATACAATGGTGAGGTGCGGCTGGGCCGAGCCTGGTGGCTACACCTGTTGCGGCTAGGCCCCTCCCCCTCTGCTGCTCTCCCAACAACGCAGAGCCGTGTGGGGTGGAGCCTGTGGGCTGACCAGAGCCAGCGGCCTGGAGTCAGCTGTCTAGCATCAGGGACGCAGCAAAGTTACAGAAGACAGCCCAGTAGCACTGGGGGAGGTACGGCCCCCTGACAGCCTAACATGGTGCTAGAGTCAGCACAGCCATGTGCTTCCCACAAAACAGTGTCCCTGTGCTGTTTGATTCCAGCCAGCCACCTGGCCCACTGGGCAGGGGCTGCAGAGGTCTAAAGAGGCACCTGCTTTGTCTCCTTCTCCGGGCGAGTCCATCCCAGACTGGGGGCCATGCCGCCTGCAAGTGCGGCCCCCAAGAGAACAGACAGCGTTCGTTTTAGAGGGCCCTGACCTTGAGATTGTGCAGGGCTAGCGCGGGCCTAAACCAGAGCTCAAACGTGCGCACTTCTCGATCCACCTGCACGGCCCCGCGGAGCTCAAAGACATTAGCGCTCAAAGACATTAGTGCGGTGGCAGCACAGTACCCCAGAGGCTTGGCGAACACTGCCAAAAGTTTTTCCTGCCATGGCTGCCCTCTGCTCCGTGCGATTATTTACCTAAAGTTTCACAACTACTTACCACCATCCAGTGGTATGATAGTAAACTACAAGCTAGTATTTCTCACAATTACCTAATTCAGAGCCGACCTACTTTCTGTACACTGTAATATTGACCCAAAGAAAAAATAAAAAAATTCAGATGTTTTTAAACACCTCGAATAGAGGATATAGTTCTGTTTTTTCCACAGATTCCTCAAGAGGCTGTACCATAAAGATGAAACTCTGCTTTCTCTAAAAACAGGTAAATAAAAATGGTTAGTTAAAAATCTGGTCAGGTGATGTTTGCACACACCTTTAATTACATGCCTTTAATCCCAGAGCTTGGGAGACTAAAGTCAAGCAGATTCCTAATTTACTAATGACATGAGAAATATAGAATTCAATACAAAAAAATAAAAGCTTAATTTATAAATTCTTTTATTAATCCAAATTTTAAAAATTCATTTAGCTTCTAGCTAGTCCTAAGATTTAAAATTATTCTATATAAATTATTAAACTTTGTTTTCATTGTTACATCTATTACTAAAGTCTAGGTTTAAGCTGGTAACTAATAAAACGTGCCGTTAAATGCCATAATTCTACCTTCCAGAGACCTGGTACGCTGTGAGTTCTCACTGTACACCACTGCTTTTATTTTCTTACCTCCAACCCTCTTCAGCCCTTCTCACAGGGAGGCTGGGACAAGCCACACCAGCCCTTTAATAGTTAGAGAGTAAAAACAGAAGTCCTAGAGTAGGATGGCCTCACTCTGGCACATTGTCGTCTGCTTCCTGCTTTGAGACAGGGTCTCTGTACACAACTCAGCTGACATTAAACTTCTTTTCCTAAGTGCTGAGATTACAGACATGTACACTCTGGCCTGGCATTCACTTGTGTGGCCTAGACTGGTCTCAAACTTGTGACAGTCTGCCATGGTCTCCCAAAAATTAAAACTAGGTAAGTAACCCACTCACCTTGACATTTAGAAATGTCTAGATTTTCTATAAGACATCCTCTCTATAACCCAAAATAAAGCTAGCTACAGTTCGGAGGCAGAGAGATACTTAAAGGGCTTTGTGGCATAAATATAATGCTTGTTAATATTAATTTTAAAAATATAAATTGTTTATAATTGGGTCTTACCTTCTAAAAACTAGGGTTATGGCATAATATTACATAAAAAATTAAGACAAAGGTATAAAAAGGCTAAAAAGTAGCTGTGGCCAGTATAGGCCTATTGCCATCTTTAATTACAAACTTAATTAAATAAATGTGGTAAAAACAAAAATTTTAAAGACATATCCAGTTGTGGTTCAAAGTAATTTTGAACATTGATTTAGAAAATCAATGAAGTCATAAAACTTATAGAAATATTACAATCTGGCTTGCCTATTTCATGTAAAGTTATTAAATATTTAAAGTTGTTTTTACCTCTACTTCCTAGTAATTTTAAAGGTTAAAAGATATTGCCTTTAATAATGGCTAAAAAACTTTTATATAATTTCTTTGTCTCTGCTCAGTTCGAGAAGCTAAAGTCTTGATTTTTCTCAATATAAATCAATTTTTAAAGCCTCAGATACATCATATAAATAAATAAATAAATATGTTGCTTATTTCAAGTTACTCTTGGCTAAGACCTCATTTTAAACATCTTTAAAAATTTACTTCTGAGACAAATAGCTTTTACAGAAAGTAGAAGAACCTTCTATCACTTGTCTATCGTGATCAATTACATCTCTTTAACAAAGAGAGAACATTAATACAACTTCTCTCATATTCTAAATAAAGTTTAATATCTTATTATAAAGCTGTTATATATAAATAAAAATTATATGATATATTCATGAAGATATTTTAGAGAAAATGTTTAAAAACATTTTTTCATTCATTAACACCTAGATTGACATCTATTTCTTCAACAAGCAGTTAAATTGGTTATTGCAAAATGTTAATTGATATTTGGCTTATTACTTAGTAAAAACTTTTTAGACAAAAATTGATATTTCTCTAAGTAAATAAATTGTTTTAATTCATACTTCATATTTCTTATAAACATATATATATGTATATATATGTCCTATAACAATATATTACCTATTTAGCCCTTTTATAAAAAAATTTTTATATATAAGTCACATGTTTTAATTTACGTGTGTGAGTATACTGTAACTATACAGATGGCCATGATCTACCATGTGTGTGCCTGCTGAAAATTAAACTCAGGAACTTCTGCTGATCCTGCTCACTCCAGCGTAATTCACTGTGACTGTCTTCAGATGCACCAGAAGAGGGTGTCTGATATCATTGTGGGTGGGTGTGAGCCACCATGTGGTTGCTAAGATCCAATCTCTGGACCTTCAGGGGAGCAGTCAGTGCTCTTACCTGCTGGACCATTTTGCCCAGCACTAAGTCACATGTTTTAGTCTCATAATTTTTTCCCCGTGTCTACAAATATAATCAAATTGTGAGCTGTAGTTTCTATTTATCAAGTATTAAAATTAAGCATTATCATATATATATAACATATATATATATGGCACCCATATATGGATACATATATATATTTAAATTCTCTATTACTTATGTTATCTAGACATTTTTAAAATGTAATCTTGAAATTAATTTCAAAATTAAAATTAAAATATACACATGTGACTATTATTTCCTTCTCAGGCTTTCAAGTTACTATTGCTTTACCATGAACAAAACGTTAATTGGTTATTGGCTATACTATATTTATATATTTAATGTTCCTTATGGAACTGACTATTATAGTCAAACATTTAAAACATGTTGTCAACAGTTTGTTACCCGTTTTTCTAAAATAATTTATGACTCTCAACGATAACATCTAATCAATGTGCACTTCACACTTTGAGAATTTTATATTTAAATATTAAAAGTAGGGGGAATATGCACGGCACTGCACTACACTACATTCCACTCCGTGAGCATCTTGTTTTTCCGCTTAAAGGCAGGATTTGCTTTTTTGATTGTGTTGAATAATATTTCATTTTTTGCCTCTTTTAAGGCATGCTTCACTTTTTGTTCATATTTAAAGGCATGTTACCTTCCACTTGCCTTGAAAAATCCATAATGGAATGGCGTGTCACTCCACTTACTAACACATTGTTTTTCTTAACCCTACCTTGATCTGGGGAAGGGGCTCTGTTGGTGTTGGTACACAATGGCAACCTAATACATTAATTTGTCAAGTGGATACAGACACAAAATCTTTTTATAAACATGTTTTTGTGCCAAGAATATTTGCTAAACATTTTTACTGGCCAGCAAAGTTTGCTTGGCTGAAATGGACTCCACCTTTTTCTAAGAGTCAACATTGGCTTCCCTCTATACCTAGAGGCCAAGCCTTGGGCCTAAGCATTGCTAATTTGCAACTAAAGTGCCTGAGACATCTTCAAGTTATTGTTATTTTAAAACTTTTAAGTTTTTTATATCAAGCAGACTCATTCCCAGAGTACAAAGACAATCAGAATTCGCTCACTCTCAGAGCACTATTTACCTAAAAAACAGGCTCCGTCCCAGAGCCCTCCTTATCCAAGCTCAATCTTGGAGCTTCTAACATGAAAGTTACTTATTGACAACTGAATTAAAAGCCTATTGAAGGCAAAGCTATTAAAAGGGCTCCTAGCTTGGGAGCTACTATTTTGCAACTCAATTAGGTGTCTATGTCCAGCTGCCCATCAGTATACCAGCACTGCTTCACATGGACTTCAAGAAAAGTAGACTCCAGAGAGACTATGGTAGTTCCTGGACTTTGCAGGCAATAAAGGCATGTCTTGATATTATAGGCAAAGACAAGGTGAATTTAATAATCTGTCTCTTTGGCTAGGTCTCTGGCGGTATCAACTTAAGAAAGAGGCATGTGCCAAGTGGCTGTGTTTTTTGAATAAACACATAATAAGCCCAGTATGTAGAATCTAGCGAGCTGCACGTGACCTTGATGGCGGGTAAGTGCCATTCAGTAGAGTATTATCCATAGATTATAACCTTCAAGCACCCTAAGACTTTCTGTGCAAGATTGTGCCATTTGAGTATGCCTTTAACCTACTGTTTTCTAATAAAAAGGGAAGAATTGTAAATCCCCCTGCCTGAGGTCTGATTATGCAGACCCTGCCTGCCTCTCATAACCACACCTCTTTGCCCACCTCCTGGTATTTGCCACACCTCTCTCCTGGTTCCAGTTACATCAGAAGTCCCACTGCCAGAGACTAAAGGAGATGCTGATTGGGCTGGCATGCTGACAAACTTGGGGGAGGGGTTTTGCCTCCAATATACTACCTGTTGGCTTGTAACAAAGAGTTGATTAAATGAAGGATGGCTGAGTAATCACACTTCCTTCTCATCTAATTTTTAAGAACCTTCCACATGGTTAAGGTATGATACGGCTTGCCAGTTTCCCAACTCCATATTCCAGAAAACCCATTCTTATTGTTTCCACTGGCAGGCAACATCCTATTAACTTCATTTTTTAAATTTTTATTGGATATTTTATTTATTTATATTTCAAATGTTATCATCCCCTTTCCAGGTTCCCCCTCTGGAAATTCCCTATCCCATCCCCCTCCCCCTGCTTCTATGAGAGTGCTCCCCCACTCGCTCACTTCTGCCTCCCTGCCCTCACATTTACCTATACTGGGGCATTGAGCCTTCACAGGACCCAGGGCCTCTCCTCAAACTGATACCTGACAAGGCCATCCTTTGCTACATATGTGGCTGTGGCTGGAGACATGGGTCACTCCATGTGTACTCTTTGTTTGGTCGTTTAGTCCCTGTGAGCTCTGGGGTGTCTAGTTGTTTGATATTGTTGTTCTTCCTATGGTGTTGCAAACCCCTTCACCTGGTTCAGTCCTTTCTCTAACTCCTCCATTAGGGACTCTTAGCTCATTCCAATGGTTGGCTATAAGCTCTGCCTTTATATTTGTCAGGCACTGGCAGAGTCTCTCAGGAGACAGCTATATCATGCTCCTATCAGCAAGCATCTCTTGGCATCCACAATAGTGTCTGGGTTTGGTGTCTGTATATGAGATAGATCCCCAGGTGGGACAGTCTCTGTCTTTACTTATGTTCTCTATTATTTTTTGTTTGTTTCTAATTTTGTTAGTTTGAATATCTTCTTCTAGATTTAGCTATTTTGGATAAGTGCTTGTCAATCTTGCTGATTTTCTCCAAGAGCCACTTTTGTGCAGTTCATTAAGTTGTATTGTTTTTTATATTGTTTTTGTTGATCTTATTTTCCTGACTTCAGTCCTTACTTTGAAGTTTCTTGCCATTTGCTCTTCTCTTCTGTATTCACTTCCTTTTGATCTAGATGATTCAGATGTATTGTTGAGTTGCTAGTATGAGATATGTCCATTTTGTTGTTTGTTTCTTTGTTTGTTTTGTTTTTAATGTAGGTTCTTAGTAGTATGAATTTACTTCTCAGAACAACTTTCATTGTGTTCTTTAAGTTTAGGTATGATAGGTATTAATATCCATTGAATTCTATGAAAGCTGTAGCTTCTTTCTTTATTCTTGACTATAGACTAATTTTTCTACTCAGAAGAGAGTTCTTTGGTATCCACAAGTTTATAAGCTTTCTTTGTTTCTGTTGTTGCTGATGTCCATCATTAATCCATAGTCATCTGATAGGAAACAGGAGGTTATTTCAATTTCCTTGTATGGGTTGACACTTTATTTGGGTGTGAGTGTGTGGTCAGTTTTGGAGAAAGTTCTATGAGGTGCAAAGAGAAGGTATATTCTTTTGTGTTTGGGTGAAATATACTGTAAATACCCATTAGGTCAATTTGGTTTACAAAATATGTGAGGTCAAGCACTTCTTTGGCCTGTCCATTGGTGAGAGTGATTATTGAAGTCTCCTATTATCAGTGTATTTGGAATTTTTTAGTGTTCCCTCTCTTCTATTTTAAGTTTTAAAGAAGATTGATTAGGTTGACTTGTGCAGTGCATGTTTGAAGGTTAAATCGCTTCCTGAGGGATCACTGGTTTGTAGCCTTTCTCTAAGTCAAGAAAATATGTCTTATGATGGTTTAGAGAAGCAAATATATATATATACTCATTTAAGAAGAGCAAAATCATGCCTAGAGTATTATGAGTTTCACTCTAGCTTAAATTACACAGAAAATTCTAGGATACTGCAGTACATGGGAAGACATTGTAATGTTTAATATTGGTTGTTATCTTGATTGGGTCTGGGACCAACTAAGAGATATACCTTTGACAACGGCTATAAGGGAATTTCCTTGAAGGATTAACCAAGTAAGATTCTCTCCACAGTGGTCAGGATCTCTTTTGGAAGCCAAGATATACAGGGATCAGAATGAATTCACATTGCTTTGGCCTGCCTACCTTTACACTTGGCTAGTTGCAGCAGGCTGGCCAGCCTTGGCCTCTCTCAACCTGCGGGAAAAACAGGGTCCTGGTCAGATCAGCAAGATGTCAGCGAAGAAAGAATAACAGACACAATACAAGGAAGTGCAGGATCTGAATGTATATTCTTAAAATTAAGCATCTGACCTTTATGGTCATTATAAATGAAAGAGAAAATTCAGGTGGCTCAGCAGTGAAGGTAAGTCTGAGGCCATCTGAAACCTATTGGGTCTAAAGCAGCAGCCATCTCCTCTGGACAGGTACAGTACCCCCAGGCTCCGAGCACTCTCAAGCCTGCAGGGCCTGGCCAGAGTCCCGGGGGGGGGGGGG
>NW_022196906.1:49830283-49860409 GCF_008632895.1 Mastomys coucha | reverse complement strand
GCGGGGGTTGGGTGCGGGGAATGCAAGTGAGCCAGCCAGGAGAGTAGAGGCTCGAAGCTCTAATATTCTGCAGTACACTGTCATACACACACACACACACACACACTCAGCTCAAGGTCCCGCCCATCCTTAGTAAATGCCCACTATGCTAATCTTCTGGGCTAGCAGAGGTATGCCCCAGAGATCTCATTCTTGCTAACTTTACCCAAAACAAAACAATAATCTAGTTCCTGGGAATGACTCATCTGCAATTCTAATGTGGTCTGCCCTAGAGACTGAAATGAGGATTTTAGTTAAACTTGCCCTGGGATTATCAACTACCACTCTGTAAGCTTCAATGCCCTACCCATTTCATTATCTCCCTAACAATGTCAGGGGCAATTAGTCTGAATGTGTAACACTCCAAGTCAGGGTTTGGCTCAGCAAAGATTAAGGTATTGGAACATTAGTGACTGCCAGTCAGAAGGCAACTTCCAATTTTATTTTAATTATAAATGAATCATATCTTGAGGAGCACCTAGCATGTGAGATTCTCCATCAACTATTACAAGGACATATCTGGGCTACCTCTGAGCTAGGGGTTGCAGGAGATTGGCTTCCTTGAAGCTTTTTGCCTCATAAACTGGTGTCATGCAAAGTGTGTGTGGCAGCTGGTGAATATATCTACTCCTACTCCTACTCCTCCTTCTTTTCTTCTCCCATCTTCTTCTCCTTGACTTCCTCCTCCTTTTCTTCTATTGCTGTTGCCATTGCAACATTCTTCACTAACATGAAGACCTTGCTTGTGATATCTTCCAACATGAATTGAAGACTGGGGATTCTCCAGGAATTCTTTAGGCCTTAAAAGTAATATTAGTACTTCTGACACATCTAGTCCCATAGACTGTGCAGACTATGAGATCTCAACTTCTATAATATGCAGACAGCTATTGTTGAATTATTCCTCTTGATAATATCATATAAATCAATTTAATAACTTTGTTAATATGTGCTAATTCTACCAGTTCTCTTTCTGTAGACAACATTGATTAGTCACACTGATTTGATTTTTTGGTTGGTTGGTTGGTTGGTTGGTTGGTTGGTTGGTTTTCGAAACAGGGTTTCTCTGTATAGCCCTGGCTGTCCTGGAACTCACTCTGCAGACCAAGCTGACCTCAAATTCAGAAATCTGCCTGCCTCTGCCTCCCAAGTGCTGGGATTAAAGGCATGTGCCACCACTGCCCAGCTTTGATTTTTTAAAAAGTCAAGTTTATCCTGCCTTTTGTTCCATGTTCATGGTTGATTTTCCCCTTTAGTTCTCTGATGTGCATGACAGTCATTTCTGAAAATATTGAAGAATACACTGAGAAGTCTTATGAGTGTCCTAGATTGTTTCCAAAAGACCACCAATCACCAAAGAGTAATTTGGGATATATGTACATTCTAGGATTATTTTTGTATCCCATATAAAAGCTCATTAAAGTTTACAATCAATTTATATATCAGATATGTATTAATGTTCAAAATACTAATAGATCTGTGATAGTTCATGTCATTAGCATTGATTTTGTACTTTATTTAGATTTTGTGCTTGAAGTTTACATATCTTATACTATTGCTCTATATAGGTTGAATATTGTTATATTTTGTTCCTATTATTAATACACTATTTTTTCTGTTTATTTCAACTTTGTTATAGTTAGGTCAGAGACTTAGTAAGTGAAGCTGCAACTGGATTCTGTCCTAAAGATCTGGTAGGGACTATTGGGAAGAAGTGTTCTTTTTTCAAACAGAAATTTTGGCCAACTCCTTGCAATCAGTTAAACATGAGGGACAGTGAGATTGAGGAAGAGCCAGACAAACAATGAAAGTCTTAGAGATATTTTAAAAAAAGAAGAAGACTGAGTATAGTATATATTAAGTGTTCTGGATAATTCAGACACTAAATTTATCTTCATCTGATTTAAATAAGAATTAATATGTCTTAGTTGTCTTCATTTTGCAAAAGATGTGGAAATAAATGTTGGAATTGGGCTTTCCCAAGTGACTCTCATGCTGGCAATGTCATAAAAATTTACTATCATCATAAACATATAAAAATAAGTTAATGCTACAGAGTTGAACATAAGGCAGTTGTTGAAATGTTTTATAAGGTGTGTAGAATATATCTTAGGTTGCTTCATTAAAGAGTTGAAGTGTAAGAGATATAGTACAATGGATGGACCATTCCAAATAGGAAACTGTAAAATGAAGAAGCAGCTGTGTGAAGGCATAATGAATGATGAAATTTTCATGCATTAATAGTTTCCTTCCAAAACTTAGAAAGCCTCATGATAAATATTTTATCAAGAAAATTTATTAATTCAAAACTTAATGATTATATCCTATATAGCATAATTTTGTTCTAACTCAAATAAACTATGGTTAGATCTGTTGCCATGATCTAAAACCCACTTCTTTTTTCTTATATCCAGACACCTAAGAAGTTAACTCTGATTTTGTTTTCTACTTTACTTTTTAGGGACTTCTATAATCTTCATACAGGTGGTTTTAAGGTCTTGTTTTGTGACTCATCTATGTTAAAATATTTGGGGAATGATCTGTTAGGATAGCTGTACAAAAGTGGAGACATATTACTATGGATGTTATTGATTGTGCTCTTATGTTGGTATCTAAATATTTGGGATAGGGATATTTGTAAGTCTAGGTGCTAATTTCCAAATTTGTCTTTGTTGGGAGTAGAGGTTTGTTTCTCTCTATGTGTTCCTAATCTGTATTTTTGGAGTGGCTGGTGGCTGCATATTGCCTGGTAAAAACTTTTCTATGTGAGAATTGTGGACCTTGGGGCTTCCAAGTAAAATGTATTTCCAAGTATTGGTACCCGACACTTAGGAATGGTGATAGGGTAGGTAGGTATGTGACGGAGTTCACAGGATAGAGAAAAGTAAAATGCTCAACCAGAATCTGCTTGGTTTTGTCTCTTGAGAATCTGGGAATCTGGTTAGAGAATAAAGATAAATCACTTCAGAGACTGACCTGAGAATGAGACTGGATGATAGATCTGGAAGAACAGAAAGGAAGGGGAAGACTTATGGACAGTCTACCTGTTTCCTTGGCAGGAATGGTCAGAGGATTATCAGGAAGTTCCTGGTAAAGTTGGGAGCTAGGATAAAGCAACGAGTAGGGAAAGGAATGTTAGCAGGGGAAAGTATGTTGGATCCACAGGAGATGGAAACAGGGATCGGGGAAGTCTACTGCAGATGTTCAGCTGCAGAGCTTGAAATGAGACTTGAGATTTGATCTGAGGAAGTTAAAAAAAATAAGTGAAAATATGCAAGTAGCCTATCTGGTTTTATGGCAGGCATGACCTCAGAGTTATCAATGGATACCTGCTGGGATTAGAGCTACAACAAAGTAACAAGTGGGAGGAGGAATATTAGGCTGGCATACTATATGAGATATACAGAAGTGCCGAGAAAAGTGGAAAAGATGGCTGAAACTGGCATTCTGTTTCACAGCCATGTGTATGGCTGCAGGACTACATTTGGAAGAGAGGTGGGAGTGGTGAAGTTCTTTAGTTGTTTACCTATTCCCCTGGCTTGCTCAGCAGCAGATATGTTCCCAGTAAAGGCCTGCTTGTGTTAGAGGTTTGTTTCATTGGGGATGGGGTCAGAGCAGAAAGACAGACTAATAGGTTTTTTTCTGTCAGAGCTGGGAATAAAATGGAGGTGGGAATGACAGGCAGAAAGAAGGGTGTAAATTCTTGCTCAGGCTACTTTTGCCCTGGAAAGTAAAGTCCTTGGATTTTCAAAGTGTTCCTACCTGGGTTATGGGCTAGGACACAGCAACAAGTTGGGGAGGGAGGTTACAAGGGTAAGATCTGTGGGATCTGCAAGAAATGGGAAAGGGGGACAGGGAAGGCTGTCATTGGTATCCTGCTGAAGAACTGGGGATGAGACTGGAGGATTAGATCTAGGTGAACAGAAGAAACACATCTTCAGGATCCTTTATGAAGCTTAAATATCTCCTTCAATGTTGGACCATAAAAGTCAGTCTGTGTTCTGGTTGAGTGAGGCTTACCCCGGAGACCAGTAGAAAATTCTACAAGGGACAGAACAGTGAGCTATGCCCCCAGACATAGACACCTGACACCATGCACCTAGACAATACCCCAAACTCCTAGTATTCTGGCTGGACACCAACCCCACAGTCATGGGACTACAGCCAGGTATACCCCACCCCACAGTTACCTGGGAACAGCAAGGTAGCCCAGCCCACTATAAAAGGGGCTGCTTGGCCCCTCTTCTTTCTCTTAAGTTCTTGCTCTCTTGTCTCTTGCTCTCTCTCCCACCCCATTGTAGCCATGGCCAGCCTCTACTCTCTCTCTCTCTCTCTCTTTCTCTCTCTCTCCTTTCTACAACAAAGCTCACAGTTCATGACTCCCACAATGTGTGAGGCCACTCTCCCAAGTACTGCAGATGGATAGGGTGGGATTAGATATCCTAATCACATGCCCCAATGATCAGCTCTCCCACAATGCTCAGTGGAGCCAGTTCTGCACTGCCATCAGAATTAACACATTCCCAGGATTCAGCTCAGACCACGGATGTCTGCTTGGCTTTTTGGTTGTAACGAACCCCTGTTGCATCAGGAGCATAGACCTTTAAGTTGCCCCTATTGGCAGTACAAGTCAGGACCCTACCATAACCCCAGGTGGCATCACCAACTACTCATATGAGGCTGTTCTTTGCCTAGACTCTCCAGTTCTGCCTCTCTTTATTATGCTCTCATCCTTCTGTTTCTTTATCTTTCATTTCCTTTCCAATTACTTACTCATCTTAGAGATTCCAGAGGGCCTTTGAGTGTCCAGGGTCATCACAGGAGTGGTCTCAGCAGTGCTATGTCCCTCTATTGCATTACTGCACTGGGCAGGTTCACCTTGGGCATGATCTGATTCCCCAGACCTGCATAACATCAGAATGGTTGGCACAGGCTAGCTCACTGACAAGGACACAGAGATCCACAGGTTACCTCTGGCCCACTCTTCAACTACTCTTCCAGAGTATCCTCATTCAAGAGTCCTCTGTCTCAGCCACAAACCTGCCCAGACCTCTCAGTCTTTTAGAGAGGAACAATTTTGAGTCAGGAATTTTGATTGTGGGTTAGTAACCTTGTCCCTCCACTTGAGGTCTGTCTATCTACTGAAGATGGACTCTTTGAGTTCCCTTTCCCCACTGTTGGGCATTAGGCTAAGATCATCCCCAATGAGTGCTAAATCACTCACTTCCCGGGTCTCACTTTCTAGAGGGTCCCCTGCATTTCCAAACCATTGTCTTAGCCCTCTGGGCTTCTCTTCTGTCCCACACATATATGTTCCTGTTCCACTTTTCCCTTCCTCCTTCCCTTGTCCACAAAGATGCCTCCCACCTTTACCTCCTGTGATTATTTCCTTCCCCCTTCTAGCTGGGATTGACACCTCCTCACTTGGGCCTTTCTGCTTGTTACACTTCTTACAGTTTTTAAGTTTTATCCTACATAGTCTGTATTTTTTGGCTAATATCCACTTGTTAATGAGTGCATACCATGCACGTATCTTTGAGTCTGAGCTACCTCACTTGGGATAATATTTTCTAGTTCCATCCATTGGCCTGAAAAAACAATGATATATTTGTTATTACTAGCTGAGTAATTTCCATTTTGGACATGAACTACATTTTCTGTATCCATTCTCCATTTGTCAGACATCTGGGTAGTTTCCAGCTTCTAGCTATTACAAATAAAGTTGCTATAAACATGGAGGAGAACTTGTTCTTACAGTATGGTGGTGTGTCTTTTGGGTATGCCCAAGAGTGTTATAACTGGGTCTTCAGGTAGAACTATTTCAAATTTTCTGAGGAAATGTCAGATGGAATCCCAGAGTGCTTATACCAGTTTGCAATCACACCAGCAATGGAGGAGTGTTTAATT
Source organism: Mastomys coucha (assembly GCF_008632895.1). Lineage (NCBI taxonomy): Eukaryota > Metazoa > Chordata > Mammalia > Rodentia > Muridae > Mastomys > Mastomys coucha. The sequence goes on along the minus strand of NW_022196906.1, from coordinate 49,854,463 downwards.
TTCTCCACATTTTCTCCAGTATGCACTGTTACTTGGGTTTTTTATTTTAGTCACTCTGACTGATATGTGATGTAATCTCAGTGTCATTTAGATTTTCTTTTCTCTGATATCTAAAGACTTTGAACCTTTCTTTAAGAGCTTCTACATCATTCAAGATTCCTCTGTTGTGAATTTTCTGTTTTATACTCCATTTATTTAATTTAGTAATTTGGTTTGGGGGAGGTTACCTTCATGAGTTCTTTACATATTTTGGTTATTAGCACTCTGTTGGATGTAGAGTTATTAAAGATACTTTCCCAATCTGTAGGTTGCCAATTTGTCTTATTGATGTTGTCTTTTGCTTTACAGGAGCTTTTCAGTTTCATGAGGTCCCATTTATCAATTCTGGATTTTAGAACCTCAGCCATTGGTGTTGTTCAGAAAAACTCCTCCTGTGACAATAAGTTCAAGGCTCTTTGTCATTTTCTCTTCTATTAGATTCAGTATATCTTGTTCTATGTTGAACTCCTTGATCCACATGGACTTGAGCTTTGTACAAGGTGATAAATATGATCTATTTTCATTCTCCTATATATAGTCCACCAGTTAGACAAGAACCACTTATTAATAATTCTTTACAACCATAAATTCTACATTTGTAGTTAGAAAAAAACATGAAGCTTCATTACAAAGGGAGATGAGCATCTTTGTCTGGTTGTTATCAATACAGAAAATATTTGTTGTTTTTTTAATTGGATATTTTATTTGTTTACATTTCAAATGTTATCACCTTTCCCAGTTTCCCCTCTGTAAACCCCCATCCCACCCTGCCTTACCTTGCTTATATGAGAGTGCTCCCACACATACCAAACCACTCCTACCTCACTGCCCTGACATTCCTTTGTACTAGGGCATCAAACACAAACAAGACAAATATTGATACCAGATAAGGCCCCTTCAGCTCCTTGAGTCTTTCCTCTAACTCCTCCATTGGGATCCTTGCAATCAGTCCAATGGTTGTCTGAGAGCCTCCTCATATGTATTGGTCAGAATCTGGCAGAGCTTCTCAGAAGACAGCTATATCAAGCTCCTGTCAGCAACCACTTCTTGGCATCCACAATAGTGTCTGATTTAGTAACTGTATATGGGATGGATCCCCAGATAGACAGTCTATGGATAGTCTTTCCTTCAGTCTCTGCTCCACATTTTGTCTATATCTCCTCCAATGGATATTTGGTTTCCCCTTCTAATAATAACCAAAGTATCCACAATTTGGTCTTCCTTCTTCTTGAGCTTCATGTAGTCTGTGAATTGTACCTTGGATATTCTGAGCTTCTGGGCTAATAACCACTTATCTGTGATTGCATACCATGTGTTGTTTTGTGACTAAGTTACATCACTTAGGATGATATTGTCTAGATTCATCCATTTGTCTGTGAATTTCATGAAGTCATTGTATATAAAAGCTGAGTAATATTCCATTGTATAGATGTACCACATTTTCTGCATATATTCCTCTGCTGAAGGACATCTTGGTTCTTTCCAGCTTCTGGCTATTAAAAATACGACTGCTATGAACATAGTGGAGCATGTCATGTCCTTATTACATGTTGGAGTATCTTATGGGTATATGCCCAGGAGTGGTATATCTGGGTCCTCAGGTAGTACTATGTCCAATTTTCTGAGGAACCACCAGACTGATTTCCAGAGTGGTTGTACCAGCTTGCAATCCCACTAACAGTGAAGGAGTATTCCTCTTTCTCCACATCCTCTCCAGCATCTGCTGTCACCTAAGGTTTTGATCTTAGCCATTCTGACTAGTATGAGGTAGAATCTTAGGGTTGTATTAATTTGTATTTCCTTGATGACTAAATGAAATTGTCCCGCAGTTTCACTAACTGGGTTCTGCCTTGACCAAAAGGAGAAAGGAGACCTGAAACACAGAGTTCAAGAACAAAAGAACACAAACCAAGTTGAGGGTTTCCAATCAAGGATCATTTACTTGGGGATGGTTTGAGCTTATATAGGCAGGTAAGAACTGAAAGCTCCAGAAATAAAATATTTGCATAAAGTAGACTTCCAGAAGTCAGGGAAGAGTCAGGAGGGAGTCACCAACGTCTCAGATGTCCTCAGGCAATAGATGTTGTCACAGGCATAGTTGTATCTCAGCATGAACTTCTTGGGCAACTTCTTTCAGAGATAAACTGATAGCCTGTAGAAAGTCTTTTGGCTTAATTCCCTAGGTGACCACCTTGGGCGGAAGCCGCCAAAGACCTGAGGCTGAACTGGGCATGGGAGGCAACATCTCCTCCCTTTTCTTTTAGAAAAAGGCAGGACTAAGGCATAAACAGCAGTTTTGCACAGGGATTTTATGATGCTTAGAACCTGAGTATTTGTTATCTCTGGCAGATATTGTTACCTGTCTTTGAGGTTACCTGCAACTAGTTTGATACTACAAACCGGGCTTTTTTGTGTTTTTTCAAAAACACAGCCACTTGGCGCATGCCTCTGTCTTACATGGACATCCACCAGAGCCCTAGCTCGTGGACCACAGGTTTCCAAAATGCACCTTCTTCCCATGCACCGAATGTGAAGACATGCCTTTAATCGCCTGCAAAGCCCATAAGTTGCCACAGTTTCTCTGAAAACAGCCTTTTCTGAAGTTCTTGTAGAGCCACCATTGTGCTGGGGATGGGCATAGCCTCCTGACTCAGTTGCAAATTGCCAGCTCTGACTCAGGGAACCTAGAGAACAGGGTTCAATTCAAATGTAAATTAGTAGGGTTAGGCTAGTAACCTCAGGAAGTACCAGCTTTGGAATGCAAATACTGCAGAAGTATTGAGACTTTAGCTCCCAGCATGAGCTTCTTTGAGGTAAAAATTAAAAAGTTTAAAAATAACATTGACTTAAAGATGTCTCAGACAATTCAGCCACAAATTAGCAATGCCTAGGCCCAAGGCTTGGCCTCTAGGGGTAGAGGGAAGCCATTCTAGCCAAGCAATCTTTGTTGGCCAGTAAAAATGTTCAGGCAGTATTCTTGGCAATAAAAACATGCTTATAAAAAGATTTTGTGTCTGTATCTACCTGACAAATTAATGTATGAGGCAGCCACTGTGTTCCAACACAAATAGAGCCTCTTCCACAGAATAACGTGGGGTTAAGATAATATGTGTTAGTAAGTGGAGTGACACGCCATTCCATCATGGCATAAAAACTGAAAATGTGTGGATGCCAGTGGAAATCTATAGCAGACTGACATTTAGCATCAGACTGCAAAAAAAATTTATATATTTTAAAACAGGCAAAAAGAGAGGCATACCTTAAAACAGACAAAAAATGAAATATGTTTTTCAAAACAAGCAAAAAACCAAATGCTTTTGGAGGAGTGCATATTCCCCCTTCTTTTAATATTAAAAATTTAAATTCTCAAAAGTGCAAAGTGCACATTGAGTAAATATTATCTCTGAGAAGTATGAATTATCTCAGTAATATGGATAACATAAGATTGTTAACAAAATATCTCAATTGCCTGACTGTAATAGCCAGTTCACAATCTGTTCTAATCTATTTAGGAACACCAAACATAGAAAATTAACGTAGGCAATGACTACATTTTTTTGTTGCTTTCCTATTAAGGTAATTGTAACTAGAAAACTTGAAAAGGTATCCATAGCTGCATGTGCATTTTCTATTTTTATTTTTTAAAACCAGAAATATTCTTTAAAAATGCCAAATTATCATCTCAAGCCATTACTATTTTGATGATACAAAGAATTACATTATATGACCAATTGTTTTTGTGTAAACTCTGTAATCTATAATCTGCCTGGGATACAAATTTGCCTTAAGGGTCTTGTCCAGGCAGTTTAAGATATCTATAGACAGTTTTTTAAAGGAACAGTACTTTTTCTTAACTTTAGTTGTATGAGCATGAACAATTGCAAAATTTGAGAATTAGTAATATCTAAAAAGGAACAACTCCAAGCAATTGTAAACTCTGAGCTATATATATATTTTGGTAAATTAAAAGTTTGATTTTAGCACTTTAAAAACTGTGACTATATAGCACGTAGTTCAATTATCTGTGCCAAACATGTGATCTAATCACATATTTTTCTTCTCCCATAGAAGGCCTATAAAAGTATTTTTATCATGGGATGCATACATGAATTTATAGGAAATATAAAAGCATGCATACAAGCAAATCTTACAATCTATCCTTTGGATAATTATCAATTTTGTCTAAAAATATTTACTATGTAATAGACCAAATGTCAATTAATATTTTACAATAACCAATTTAATTGGTTTTTGAAGAAATAGATGTCTCTTCAGGTTCTTAAGACATTTTTTCTAAAATATCTTCATGATTTTATCATATAATTCATTAATATTACAACAGCTTCATAATAGAATATTAAAACTTTATTTAGAATATGAGAAAAGTTGAATTTTATTAATGCTCTTTTTTGCCAAAGAATTGCTGAGGGCAAAAAACTAAGCGTTTGATTGTAGTTGATCAAGTCCCAAGGAAAACCAGTGCCTTTTGAGTAAATTTTGGGCTTCCCCTCTTGGCCTTTCAGTGTACTCTACGCTTCTGCCTGTTCTTACTCATTCCCTTTTGGGTCAGAGGTGACTTGGAGGTGTGAATTTCAACTTTAAGGCCAGAGGTTCTCAGACTAGGAGCATATAAAAATTTGTATTTCTTGGTACAAAGCCCATAATTTAAAGTATGGCTATTATATGGTATTAAGCAGCTACTAAAGGGCTGTTTTGAATTTTACCACCTGGTTATGGCCTGCAACTTAAGACATGGCCTTTAGATTATGCTAAGTGGCTGTAAGACTCTAGCTGCAGTCATCTGTTGCGATTTCAGCCATCTTAGCTGATTCATGCCACATGTGTACTTTTAATGCCACATGTTACCTGAATTACCAGCTTTAAACTAGCTTTCAGTAACTGATGTTACAAATTTTTATCATACCCAATAACTTATAAGCCAATCATATAGAACATATTTATACTTTTAAGATTACTTAGAAACCAAAAGAAGTGGCTACACAAATCTTATAAATTTAAATCAAAGAATTTAAAACTTAAGTTTCTGGCCCCTTTTACAAGCAGCTTTTAAGCAAGGCAAGTTAAATCAGCTTTTGCTTTGTCTTTCAGTTTAAATCTATCTCTCACACCATTTGTATGACTCAGGAATCTTCCTGTCTCTGCCTCCTCAGCAAATCCTACCTGCATGGGCCACCACAACTGGCCTGCGAGCTTAGTCGCGTTGTCACCCATATCACAGAGTTTCCACCATGGCCAGGCCATTTTCTCCCTGCTCACACCGGGAGGGTGTGCAATGCTCGCAAGCCCCAGCCTCCATGTTATTTTAAGAAAGGGGCCCAGGGCTGGCCCCTCCACTCATTTCCCAACCAGGTATTGTCTTGAAGTCCTTTTTTAAAAATACAAATCTTTGGCCCAATGCTTTCCTCTCCTGCAACAAGGACAGACCCTCACGACAGCACCTGACTGCTGGCTGCTTGTGGCTCCTAATTTCCTAGGGCAATCATTTTTAAAATGATTCATACTTCCACATGTGAAATATCATCTATTTCCCTGCCTTTGCACCAGGATCTTTTGACCTATAGTTCCCTGCAATGCAGTCTTATTTAACACTCTTACTTCTTGAAGCCATGTACAACAAGATTCTATCTCATCTGAGAGATTTTTTAACGCATCCTTTTCAACCCGGATTCCTTTTGTTAGAGGCAACTTTTTTATGTTTAATACCTCTGCTTTCATCTCATTCAAACTCATTCTCACCATTAAACTCCTAGGTGAAATTAAACGCCGGGTCAGCGCCAACTCAGCCTAGACCCGTACACTTCTTGCATACACAACAATTCCACAATATTAAAGTAAGGCTAGTGCTAGCATTGAAAATATCTACCATGCAGAGTGGTGTACGACCTTTTACCTTTACCTTCTGAATTCTTTTAGGCAGGGCCCTGCTTCTTAATGGTGTCTCCTTCATCTATCCTCCATATTCAAGCTCCACAAGTTTGGGCGCCATTATGAAACTGTCCTACAGTTTCATGAACCAGGTTCTGCTTCGACCGAAGTGAGAAAGGAGACCTGAAACAGAGTTCGAGAACAAAAGGACATGAAGCCAAGTTGAGGGTTTCCAATCAAGGATCATTTACTTGGGGGTGGTTTGAGCTTATATAGGCAGGTAAGAACTGAAAGCTCCAGAAATAAAATATTTGCATAACGTAGACTTTGAGAAGTCAGGGAAGAGTCAGGAAGGAGTCACCAATGTCTCAGATGTCCTCAGGCAATAGGTGTTGTCACAGGCATAGTTGTATCTCAGCATGAACTTCTTGGGCAACTTCTTTCAGAGATAAATTGATAGTTTGTAGAAGGTCTTTTGGCTTAATTCCCTAGATGACCACCTTGGGTGGAAGCCACCAAAGACCTGAGGCTGAACTGGGCATGGGAAGCAACAACTAAAGATGTTGAACATTTCTTTAGGTGCTTTTTGGACATCTGAGTTTCCCAAATAGACAATTCTCTATTTACCTCTATTCCCCACTTTTGATAGGGTTATTTGGTTCTCAGGAGTCAAACTTCTTGAGTTCTTTGTATATCCTGTTTGCAGAAAAATGTTGGGTCCTGTTTACATAACCAGTCTGTTAATCTATGTCTTTTTATTGGGGAATTGAGCCCATTGATGCTAAGAGATATTAAAAAAATGATTGTTAAATCCTGTCATTTTTGTTGTTAGAGATAGAATTATGTTTGTGTGGCAATCTTCTTTTGGGTTTTTTGAAAGATTGCTTGATTGCTTGTTCTAGGGTGTACTTTCCTTCCTTGTGTTGGAGTAGTTCTGTAGTCTTCTTGCATTGTCACAGGCTGGACAGTCTGGGCCTCCCTCAACCTTCAGGGAAACAGGGTCCTGGTACAGGTCAGCAAGACGTCAGCTAAGAAATAATGGCAGACACAACACAAGGAAGTGCAGGATTTGAATGTATTTCTCAAAAATGGCATGAGACTTTTACAGTCATTACAAAGAGAAATGAAAAATCTGGCACCTCAGTGGTCAGGGTACCTCTGAGGCCACCTGAAACACACTGGGTCTAAAGCAACCATCTCCTCTGGACTGGTGCAGCACTCCCAGGCTCCGAACACGCTCAGGCCTGCATAGGTCTTGCTGGAGTCCCAGGGGCCTGCAGGTGTGTCAGCCGGGAGGGTAGAGGCTCGAAGCTCGAATCTTGAATCGCGAATGCTGACTCCTGCACACTATCTCACACAGATGGCTCAAGGTCCTGCCCATCCTTAGTAAAACACCCACTATGCTAATCTTCTGGGCTAGTAAAGACATTTCTCTTTCTTGCTAATTCTTAGGAGTGGTTCAGTTGCAGTACTTGACTGAGAATGAGGATTCTATTTGACCTTGCCCTGGGATAAGTCTCCCATTCTATAAGCTTCAATATCCTACCCACAATGCAGAAGGCAATTAGTCTGGATGGGTAACATTCTTTACGAAATTCCAAAGCAGGGCTTGGCTAAGATATTAGAACATTGGTAAAGGTCAGAGAGCAATGTTCAATTTTGTCTAGCAATTAGTAAATCATATCTTGGTGAGCACCTAGCATGTGAGTTCATAAGGACCAATCTGGGCTACCTTTGAGTTAGGGGATGCCAAGGAGACAATGCGGGAGACTGGTTTCCATGAAGCTTTTGCCTCAAACTGCTGTCACACAAAATGTGCATGGCATTGCACGTTTATGGATTTTTCTTTCTTTAGGTTAGAGAAGTTTTATTCTATGATTCTATTGAAGATATTTACTGGCCCTTTAAGTTGGGAGTCTTCACTCTCTTCTATCTCTATTATCCTTAGGTTTGGTCTTCTCATTGTGTCCTGGATTTCCTGGATGTTTTCGGTTATGAGCTTTTTGCATTTGGCATTTTCTTTGACTGTTGTGTCAATGTTTTCTATGGTATCTTCTGCACCTGAAATTCACTCTTTTATCTCTTGTATTCTGTTGGTGATGCTTGAATCTATGAATCCTGATCTCTTTCCCAGGTTTTCTATCTCCAGCATTGTTTACTTTTGTAATTTCTTTAGTGTTTCTACTTCCATATTTAGATGCTGGATGTTTTTTTTTCAATTCCTTAACATGTTAGGTTCTCCTGTATGTCTTTAAGGGAGTTATTTATGTCCTTCTTGAAGAACTCTATCATCATCATGAGATGTGATTTCAAATCAGAGTCTTGCTTTTCTGGTGTGTTGGGGTATCAGGGCTTCCTGTGGTGGGAGAACTGGGTTCTGATTATGCTGAATAACCTTGGTTTCTGTTGCTTATGTTCTTGTACTTGCTTCTAACTATTTGGCTATCTGTGGTGTACCTTGTCTTCCTGAATCTGACTGTGGCTTGTCCCTCCAGTAAGCCTGTGTGTCAGCACTCCTGAGAGACCAGCTCTCTCCGAGCAAAATTTGGGTATGGAGAACTGTGGCACAAGGTCAGCTCTAGGGCATAGATAGAAACCAGAAGGATCTTGTCTCAGGCTGTTCCTTGGTTCCTGTTACCTGATGGCTCTGGGCCAGTCCCTCTTGGGCCAGAAATTTGAACAGAAGCAGTGGTCTCACCTGTGCTTTGACGTGTGTCAGCACTCTTGGGAGACCAGCTCTCTCCCAGCAGGTATTTGGGTACAGACAGCAGTGGCACAGGGCCAGATTGAGGTGCTTTTTTTAAATGTTTTTATTAGACATTTTCTTTATTTGCATTTCAAATAATATCTCCTTTCCTGGTTTCCCCACCAAAAACTCCAATCCCATCACCCCTCCCCCTGCTTCTTTGTGGGTGTTCCCAATTCCATTCACCTACTCCTGATACTCCATGCTGGCATTCCCCTACACTGGGGTATCAAGCCTTCACAGAGTAGTGATTTCTAAATAACAGATTGCAATGGGAGTGAAGTAAATGAAATCCCAGACAAATTGTAAAAAGTATGAGTGTAAAATGTTCAACAAATTTAAAGAACTTATAAACTCCTAAATGTCTTCAAAGAGAACCTTTTTAAATAGCAGAGGGAAAAAGGGAAATCTACATGATAGAAGATTTCAGAAAAGAAACAGAAACACTTTTTTATATAATGGGGCATAAAATTTAACTTTGCTAACATTTTATATCCAGTGTTGACAGCTGTATACAACTTGGAATTGGGTATTTAGGCCATGCGTAGAGATAAACACAGCAAAGCTTTCCATGTTCTCTTTCAGTTGTATAGTAATAATTTCAGTTGGAGGATCTCTTTAAAGAAAAACTAGATCTTAAAACAGCCAGTATTTCACCAATATTCATATCAATGGTGATTTATTTAATAAAATTACTTGCAAGAGATTGATTTGTTCAATTGATTGTTATGGATAGCCTTGGAGCTAATTATATTTGATGTTAATCCCATTCTCCTGTGAGGGGCTTTGAAAAAGGAATGAGTCAACACTCAGGTGACTTCCTATAAATCTTCTTCCCACCTTAATTTATAAAATAAAGGCTAGAGCAGGTGATTGGGCAGAGAAAGAGGGGAAGGTGGAGCTGAAGGTTCTGGGAGAAGAGGAGAGAGAGAGGGGACAATGGGAGACAGAGGAAGAGGGAGAAGGAAAGTGGAGCAGAAGCACATGGCCTTGAGAATCCACAAGTTTCATAGATGGGGAAGATGGAAGTATAGTGGTAGATCTGCACAATCTAGGCACACAGCATATATTCCTATTAAGTGAGTTGTGTTTTCATGGCCCGGGCATATTTGGATTGGAGATTTACAGCAACAAAATGGCGCCCAATGTATTGATTTGAACTCAACTATCCTGAGATGGAAATTCACTGCCCCCCCAATCTCTGAATCCCTGCAGCAATACAGGCTGGAGCACTATGGATTCAAAGCTGACTGGGTTTGAGGGGCCTACACAGAATGGCAGAGAGTCATCTGTACCCGAGAGGGCCTTTCTGTGTTCACTTCCTTGTATCCTTCACTCCCCATCCTGCCTCCCCCACCCCCAAACAGGGACATAAACAACATGTGTCTTTCTACACTCAGCTCCTCCCTGTGAATAAAGAATTGGGAGACAAAGGTACAAAAGGGCTCTAGATCAGGTAATTCATTGATACAAGAAGAGAAATATAACCTGTTGCTGTCCATCAGCAATGTTAAAAGGGATAGGGTACCTGGAATATGGAGTTAGAAAGAAGAGTAGTAAGAGAAAGCTAGGGAGAATACTGGGTGGCCATAGGTATACCTGTCCACGTGGATGGTTTAAAATTAGATGGGATTCGTGAACGCTCAGCCATCTTCACTTTAATGCCCCTCTTTGTTCCCCACAACAGGTAGAATACGTGAGGCAAAACCACTCCCCCAAGTATGTCAGTATGTCAGTCCAATCAGCGACTTCTTTTCTTCTCTGTGGAGGTGGGACTTCTGAATGTAACTGGAACCAGGTTGGAGGCATGGCAAATAGCAGGAGGTGGGCAGAGAGGTGTGGTTATGAGAGGCAGGCCTCAAACCAGGAGGGTTACAATTCCTCCCTTTATATTAGAAAACAGACAGAAATTTCTTTTAGTTATAAACCAAAAGTAGGATAAAGGTCATGGAGCTCAGCACAGATTCTGTATGGGAAACATCACGGTGCTGTAGCTGGAGGGCTCTGTATATCTCTCTGGTTCCATCATCTCAGACTATATGACACAGCAAACCAGGCTTATAATGTGTCTTCAGCAAAGACACAGCCACTCAGCATGTGTCTCTGTCTGGGTTGACTTCACCACCAGAGATACAGACGCCGCTCTGCACCATCCATCCATACAAAATGCCAAGATATGCTTTTAACATTTGCAGAGTCCGGGAATTGCTACAGTCTCTCTGGAGTCCATCTTCTGTGAAGTCCATGTGAAACAGCGCTGGTGTGCTGATGGACAGTTGGGCGTAGACACGTAGATGGGTTGTGAAATAGTAGCTCCCAAGCTAGGAGCCTTTTCAATGGCTTTGCTTTCAATAGGCCTGTAATTCAGTTGTCAATAAGTAACTTTCATGTTAGATGCAACAAGATTGAGCTTAGAGAAGAAGAGCTCCAGGACTGAGCCTGTTTTTTAGGTAAGGAAGGCTCCGTGAGTGAGCCTGTTTTTTGATTGTCTTTGGACTCCAGGAATGAGTCTGCTTAATATAAAAACCTACAAGATTAAAAATAACAATAACTAGAAGATGTCTCAGGCACTTGGTTACTAATTAGCAATGCTTAGGCTCAAGGTTTGGCCTCTGGGTATAGAGGGAAACCAATGTTGACTCTTAGAAAAAGGTGGAGTCTCTTACAGCCAAGCAAACTCTGTTGGCCAGTAAAAAATCTTCAGCCAATAGATTTGGCACAAAAACATGTCTATAAAAAGATATTGTGTCTGTATCCACTTGGCAAATAAAAGTATAAGGCCGCCATTGTGTATCAACACAAAGGAACCCCTTCCCCAGGTCAAGGTGGGGTTAAGAAAATAAGGTGTTAGTAAGTGGAGTGACACACCATTTCATAAATGATTTTTCAAGACAAGCAAAAGGCAACATGCATTTGAACATGAGCAAAAGCAAAGCATGCCTTAAAAGAGGTGAAAAAATAAAATATTTAACATAATCAAAAAAGCAAAACATGTCTTTTAATATAAGCGAAAAACTAGGGCAAAGATGCTCTCAGGGTGGAGTGCTTATTCTCCCTCCTTTAAAATTCAGATAAAAAATTGACAACCTGTCAGTTCCAAAAGGAACAATAAACATAGAAAAAGGAATATAGCCAAAAACCAATCAATATATCATTTATGTTTAAGCAATAATAATTTGAAAGCCTGAGAAGAAATAGTCACATGTTTATATGTAAATATTAATGTTGAGATCAAAATCATATTTTAAAATTGACCAGATATTATTAGTAAAGAACTTAGATATGTATATGTTACCATATATCAACATAAATGATAAGGCTAAATTTTGATAATATGCGTAGAAATGGGGAGAAAATTATGAAAATAGAACATGTGACTTAGCGTTGGTCAAGATGCCCCAGCAGACCAGAGCAGTGACTGCTCCTCCGAAGGTCCTGAGTTAGGATCTCAGAAAGCACATGGTGGCCCACAACCACCCACTGTGATACCAGACATCCTACTTTGGCACGTCTGAATATAGTCTCAGTAGATTACACTGGAGCTAGCAGAATCAGCAGAACCTTCTGATTTTAATTCTAGCAGACAGACACGATAGCTTATGGCCATCTGCACCGTCACAGTGTATTAACACACATAAAATCAAATAAAACATGTGACTTAAATATAAGTTATTAAGTAAGAATAAAACAATTTGTTTATTATAGAGAAATATCAATTTCTGTCTAAAATTCTAATTAAGTAATAAATCAAATATCTATTAGCAATTTGTAATAACCAACTTAATTGCTAGTAGAAGAAATAGATGTCTTTAGGTTAAATGAAAGAGTGTTTCAAAACATTCCCTTTAAAATATCTACAATGAATATGTCATATAATTCTTATTTATATATAACAGCTGCATAATAAAATATTAAATTTTATTATAGAAATGATTGATCACAAGTGATATAAGCTTCTTCTATATTTTAAGGATGTATAAAATGTGGTCTAGCCAAGAGTAATTTGAAATAAGTAACATAATTAATTATTTATTAATCATATGAAGTAAATGAGGCTTATGAAATTGGCTTAAAAAGAGGAAAATCAAGGCATTAGCTTTTTGTACTAAGTAGAGGTAAAGAGTATAAATGTATGTTTTTAGCCAATATTAGAGGCAGTATTTAATAATTTTTAAAATTATACAATGTAGAGATAAAACTATAATTGGATATGTCTGTAAAATATTTGTAATTGCCAATAAGAAATGAATTTTCTGAGGTAAGGGAGAGGCAAAATTTGGAAGGACCCTTTATTAATAAAGGATTAGTTTTCACCACTATAATTAAAACAGGTTAGCAAATAATGAAGGCAGTAAGTCTGTATTGGTCACAGCTGTTTTTTAGCTTATATTTGTATTAAATTTTTATGTAAAAAAAAACTGTAACCATAGTTTTAGAAGGTAAAGTTCAATAATAAGCCATTAATATCTTTAACATAAATATTAAAAAACGTTATAGTAATATCACAAAGCCCTTTATGTGTCTCTTTGTCCCTGAAGTATAGCCATCAACTCTGGTGTAAAGTCTATAATTAAAACATAGCTATTGTGTAAAAATAAGCAGCTATTAACAACTTAGCAGTTAGAATTTTATCACTTAGGTGCATGGCTAATACTTACCTAGTAATAATAATGGAAGTTCATGGCAGAATATCACGAGCTCGAGGACAGCGAGGGACACACAGAGAAACCCTGTCTTTACTAGTTAGGCTCTCAGTAAAGGAAAACCAAGCTTATTTGCTTACAATGAAAATAAAATGTGGACACGTGTTATTAGTTATTAGCTTAAATCTAGCCTTTAGTAATAGATGAAACGATTAAAGCAGAGTTCAATAATTTAAAAACGAATAATTAATGAATATATATACCTTTAAGACTAGCCAGAATCCAAATGAGGTTTATTAATAAAAAAATTAGAACTAAGCCTTTAATAATCTTTTTTTAAAAAGCTTTAAAATTAGAATGGTCCATCTCTGTCTATAAGTTTTGTGAATCAAAGGCAAGTGCACATATCTCTTGGCTAGATTTTTTGTAAACCAATGTTACTTTTTTTTTGATATTTTCTTTATTTACATGTAAATTTCTCCATTCCCAGTTTCCCCTCCAAAAAAAAAGAAACAAACAAAAACAACAAAAACAAACCCCTGTTGCCTCCCCATTCCCCATACCTGCCACCCCGCCCTCCCCCACTTTCTGGCCCTGGCATTCCCCTACACTGGGGCACAGAACCTTCACAGGGCTGAGGTCCTCTCCTCCTTTTGATGATTGAATTTGCAATCCTCTACTATACACAAGCTGCCTGAACAATCAGACCCCTCCATGTGCAGTCCTTGGTTGGTGGTTGAGACCCTGGAAGCTCTGAGGGTACTAGTTAGTTCATATTGTTGTTATTCTGAGTTTGCTCTTTAAGTGCTTCTACTTGTTTACTTATGATCTCCTGTAATTCCTTATGGAATTTTTTGTTTCTTCTTTAAGGGCTTGTACCTCTTTACCTGTATTCTCCTGTATTTCTTTAAGGGAGTTATTCATGTCCTTCTTAAGTTCCTCTATCAGCATTGTGAGATATGATTTAAGATCCAATTCTTGCTTTTCTGGTGTTTTGGGATATCCAGGACTTGCTTCAGTGGCAGTACTAGGTTCTGATGAAGCCAAGTAGTTTTGGTTTCTGTTGGTAGGATTCTTGCATTTGCCTTTCGCCATCTTTTGCTTTTTGGTGTTAGATGTTCTTAGTGTCTCTGGCTAGAGCTTGTCCTGTGCCTGATGCGACTCGTGAGGCCTGTTCCTCCAAGCTGGTTGCTCCAGTCTCAGAAACTCACCAGAGAAGAAATGGCGGCTCTCGCCCAGGTCTCTGGCTTAAGGCGTTCCCTGGAGGTAGGCCCTCCACTTGCAGAGAAGGGGCAGAGAAGGACGCTGATCCTCCTCTGTCACTCGGAAGCTGAGAGGATCGTGTCCCTGCTGCGCTGCGGCTCCCCTGGGAGTCGTGGGGCCTGTGCCTCCCGGCTGGCTGCTCTGGTCTCAGAGACTCACACAGAGAAAATGGCGGATCTCGCCCGGGTCTCTGGCTTAAGGCGCTCTCTGAAGGTAGGCCCACTTCACTTCACTTGCAGGGAAGGGGCAGAGAACACTGATCCTCCTCTGTCACTCGGAAGCTGAGAGGATCCTGTCCCTGCCACCCTGCAGCTCCCCTCCCAATGTTATTTTAATGTAACTTTTCACCTCCATGGAATTGTCCTTTTGAGGAAAATTAGCTTGTAATTTATTTTTATACCTGTAGATGGCACTAAGTGATCACAAAACCTTAGGTAAATGGCATAAAGCAGACTGCAAGCTTCTGGCTTGGGCTCTAGCTCTGATGGCAGTAGCAGCACTGTGCTGCCAAAATATATCTGTGGTCGGCCTGGGGTCTCCAGCCCCCAGCAGCGACACATGTATGTGTATGACCATGGCAGAATGCATGGGCAGCGCCCACCACACCTCTGGGGCATATTGGCACCACCTCGCCTGGCAGAAAAACCCACATGGCTCTGTGTGACTTCTGTGTAGCCCTGCGAGGTTTGGTATCATGGGGTTTGGCTTGCCAGCCATCAGCCCAGGGAACAGAACAGTCCCCAGTACCCCCCCGCCACACCCCAAATGCCCCTCGCAACTGTACGCAGCGGGATCAGTAGAGAGGGGGAGGGGTATGCCAGCCATTTTCGAGCGCTTGGCCCAAATCAAGCCTGGCCAGCCAGGAACCGTCTCACTCTGCACAATCTCGAGCCCTAGCTGTCTGCCTGCCACCACCACCACCACCACCACCACCCCTGGAAATATCACAGGGAGCTAGCCTGTACATGACTCGTTTCTGTCCCCATGGTTTCCCTGTAGCCCACTTAGTCTCCATGAGAAGTAGTTACAACCCCGGGAAAACCTGCCGTGACCCGGTGGACCCCCCCAACTCCATAGCCCTCTTACCCTCCAAGAGAAGTGGCTACATCCCTATCCATGCCAACTTGGGCTCAGATAAACCCGGTGAAACCCACTGTATCTCAGCACCCTGGCCAATTTAACCCGTCGCTTTGGCTGTGCATCCTGACATGAATTTGCCGTCCACAAGAGCTCTCTGTTCCTTTCTACTTCAATCCAGCCCCTTGTTGGGTGCCACCTGTTGCTGTCCATCAGCAACATTAAAAGGGGTAGGGTACCTGGAATATGGAGTTAGAAAGAAGAGCATGAGGCAAAACTACTCCCCCAAGTACATCAGCACGTCAGTCCAATCAGCAACTTCTTTTTTTCTCTGTGGAGGTGGGACTTCTGAATGTAACTGGAACCAGGTTGGAGGCATGGCAAATAGCAGGAGGTGGGCAGAGAGGTGTGGTTATGAGAGGCAGGCCTCAAACCAGGAGGGTTACAATAACCTTTTGGTACTCAAAGATGGGAAATTTCACCTGCAGATCAGAACTAGATAAAAAATATTAGTCACTGACTCCAAATAGAGAAAGCAATGATAAATGCCTGCTATGAACAGGTATTAATTAATAGAAGTCTGTGCCTCCAGGTAGAAAGCATAACAGGTAGATATTATAATAGGTATTAATTAAGCAAATGTTTGTGGCTCCAGGTAGAGAGCACAACAGATAGATGTAAGAGGATGGCTGCTCTAGGCAGAAAGCGTGACAATTAAAAACTATCTATTTCCTAAAGGAAGATATTAGTGGAAGTTTGAGTTAACTGCTTTAAAGGTGGTAAAAAAGATATATTGCTTTAATAATTCTTACAGAATGCCCCAACATGCAGGACTTAAACAACAGGGACTTTGAGGGAAGGGAGCAACAATGACAAATTGGGATCAGGAGACATGAAGGAAGGAGACAAGACAAAAAATCTGTTCAAGTTTCATTTACTCTAGGGAAACAAAGGGCTTATAAAGCTACAAACCACAAAAGTATTTGCCCAGGTGCACAGGCCAAATCGGCATTATTGCCTGGTTGCACATTGATGTAAATGGAATGTCCCCATTGTAAAATGTTCAGAAAGGAATGTCCTCATAGTACAAAGTCAGGAAAGGAATGTCCCCATTGTTAAAAGTCCAGAAAGCCCCCTTATGGTAAAATGTCCCATGTCAATTATGGGAACAGAAACAAGATTGTAGAAGAAACAAAAGAGTGTTAGTTAATAGATGATTGCCCAGGGATAAGATGAAGACTGAGATGCCAGAGGCTTTGGGGCCCCAGCAGGTCCCCCTTTTTGTATACAGAAACAGGGCATACGTAGTGGCAGTGTCTAAATCAGCTGGGCCCTAGAGACTCCAAAGGGACTGTGCCTGTCTTAGGTCAGAGAAGTTGCCAGGGCAGTCAAGCCCAGAATGGTCTTACCCATCATAGGGGGGAGCCCATCAACTTAGTGGGGTTCCTTGTCTTAGGTTGCCATTCACACTAAGGGTGGCTTCCTCCTCTCAGTTGCCTGTCACTGTTTAGCCAGTCCATCACACTGGAAAAGTGAAGGACCAAGCATGAGCTGGGTTATTTTAAGGGCCATTTGTAAGAATGTAATAAAAACCATCTCCCAGATCTGACATTGCCAGCAATTGGTAATGAATCTGCAAGGGTTGGGCCTTAATTGCATCTATCTGTCTCTTAATAAAGGCCATAATTTTACTAAAAAGAAAAGGTCCTAGTGATAGTAGAATTAGTAAGCCGAGCACTGGGCCAAGGAAGAGGAGAAGGTAGGGCAGAATTCTATTCCAGGCACTCCACATCCCCATGTGGATCCCCATGGATCCCCATGTTATCAAAGAGTTCCTGATGCCTCTTCTTTGATTCTTGTTGGTGTTTTCACATTCAGAATGCAGGCAAATGTAATCAGAAATATCACCCTTTTTATGATAGGGATGAATAGCAGCTTGACAGGCAGCATTAGCACTTTCAAAGGCAAGTTATTTAATAAAATCAGAACAATCTGCATTTCCAAAAATACATCCTGCAGTCATGGGGAGGCAATGAACAAAATCCATAATAGGCTCATCAGGTCTTTGTTTAACATTAGTGAGGGATGAGCCCACACTTTCTTTAGAGGGCAGGCGTTTCCATGCCTTAGAGCAGCAGACTGAATCTGCACAAACAAGCCTTGTTGGTAATTAAGCTGTTGTGCCTCATCCTGATAATCTTCTGCACCAAGAAGCATATTAGCTGTTCAGGCTACCCCTGTCTGGGCATTTCTAGGGCCAAATCTTTGCAGCCATCTTTATAATCAGCTTCCCATAGAAGAAAATCTCCCCCTCCAAAGGAGGATCAGGCAAGAGTATGCCAATATTGGGTTGTAAGCCATCTTTCAGCAACTGCCTCAGTTATAGCCAGAGTATATGGTGCTGTGGCCCTATATTGAGAAACTGCTGTTTTTAATTCTTTGAACACAGACATTTCAAAAGCAACATTGTGGCAGACAGGCGCTGCATTTCTGCCTCTGAAGCGGGTATCTCCACCACTAGAAACACAGAAATTGGAGGAGAGACCTGTGTCAGGACCACAGAGTGATCTAACTGAGGGGGCATACAGAGTTGTTTAAGTTGTTTAAAGAGTTCTTGGTGTTTGCAGTCAAGAAGGATTTGATGTTTAAGGTCTTGATTTCGCTTTTGAGGGGAAGCCAAATTTTGTGCCAATGGAATAGGGGCATAAGGAGGTGGCAGTCTCTGAAGAGGAGGCCAGTCAAAATTATAATACTGAGCAGCTGCCTCATCTAGATTGTCCCACTCGCTATCACTGAGGTCATCTACCAGGATTGACTTTTCAGATTTTTAAGAATAGATAAATTCTTTTAACCCTAGGGTGAGCATCTATGGAATTTTTAGGGTCTTTAGAATTTTTTAAAGTAGTAGGATTAGATTTTAAATTCTTTGTGGAGGCTTTTGTAGCTCTGATCTTTTCCTCTGTATTACTATCAAGTCCTCTTCTGCCTGTTTTGGTGGCTGAGAGACCAGCATCTCATCAGCAGGGGCATAGCCCTTATTAAAGGCAATAGTAACAACACTCTTTTTAGCAGCAAGGCATTTTTCTCCCTCTTTAACAACTTCCATAGTTGAGAGATCAGAGGGTTTAAAAGAAAGAAATTCCTTAATAAGATTCCAAGAGGAAAATGCCATTACCAGGACCTTTTCAGGCCCAAAAACTTTATAATAATTTTAATAGCACTACCTACACGCTCCCATTTATTAAGATCAATGGTACCTTCAAGAGGAATCTATGGGCAAATCTATTCAACAAAATCAAAAAATGTAAGCAAATCATGTATTTAACCCTTATCCCTCAAGCCTTTAAACCTTTTTTCAACCCTTCCACAAATAATTCATGGCTACTCAATGCCTGTCCCATGATCGCTGCACAATTATCAGGATCCCTAGTTGAGGCCGCAGGCTCCCCCACAAGATGTCTTCACCTCATACTCAAGCACTACACTGGGTGCCAGCTGCCCCAACCTGCAAGAATTAAACAACAGGGGTCTCAGGGAAGGGAGCAACAACAACAAATTGGGATCAGGAGCACATGAAGGAAGGAGACAAGACAAAAAAAATCTGTTCAAGTCTCATTAACTCGAGGGAAACAAAGGGCTTATAAAGCTACAAATCACAAAGGTATTTCCCCAGGTACAAGGGCCAAGTTGGTATTATTGCTTGGTTACATATTGATGTAAATGGATTGTCCCCATTGTAAAATGTCCAGAAAGGAATGTCCCTATTGTCAAAAGTCCAGAAAGCCCCCTATGGTAAAATGTCCCAAGTCAATTACAGGAACAGAAGCAAGATGATGGAAGAAACAAAAGAGTGTTAGGTAATAGATGATGGCCCAGGATCAAGATGGAGACTGAGATGCCAGGGGCTTTTAGGCTCCAACAACAGGATATTCGTATTCTATCTAACATGAGCTCCATGGGAATTTTGGGTTTAAATCCTGGTTTGAGAAGCTGCCTCCTATAAGCAGGTATAGCTAGAAGTGTGAATAAATTGCTTTATAATAATAATAAAGTCTGCAGGAAACTCATATTCTCTAAGGTGGACTCCACAGGAATTTTGGGTTAATATCCTGACATGATAAATTATAAAGGCTTAAATGGGCTAAAATGTATGTGATTTTGAGTATTGTGGTTGTTTTATTGTTTCTTGGACAGAGGACAAGCTACAGGTTTCCCTGGTTACCAGCTGAAGGATATGCTGATTTGGGGAAAAGGTTTTGTCTTTGTGTTTTTGGAAAAGGTCAATAAGGTATTTACAACTTCCAGAGTTATATGGATCAGATTTGATACAGGGAGACCCCCTGAAGAACTAGATTCCAGAGAATCAAACAAAAAGGTTATTGTGATGATACTGAAATTTTGTTTTGAGACTTATATATTATAGAACACAAAGCCTTGGTGAATTTCATCATCTGACATGCTGAACTGAACTCCCTGGACTCCTGATGTCTTTCAGGAGGTTTTTCATGAGGATCCAGTCCAGATACAGACATCAAAGACTAATACAATTGTTTGTGTGGCCTTCTTAAGGCCATCCAACTCCCCCATTTTCCCTACTCTTCCCCCTCTCTTTAAAAATATCTCAATGCCCATATTCAGCTTGAAGAAGTTATGAAGAGTCATCATCCCAGTTCCCTACACTTTGGGGCTAGAGGTGGTTATAATAGGTTGTCTTTCTAGGGAATGTAGAAATGGTCATAATTGGAACAGGGAGAATATCTAGAATTGATTGCATAGTTATAATCTCATTTGGTAGAAATCTCTTTAATTGTTACTAAGCTGAAGTCATAATTTCTTAAATGGTACAAAATTTGATGCAAAACCAAAAGTTTTCAATGGTATAAAATTCTTCTATTAATACTAAAAATTTAGAACTGCAGGGCCTAGACCCAGTCCTTCTATTGCTGATATTATAAACAGATCTGAGATGTTTAAGCCTGTGAGTTAAGAGCCAAATAGGAAATCCATGGCTCTGAGCTTATTGTTAGAGAGTTTTCAGTTATTTTAATTAGAAATGGCTGAGAGTAGGTAACAGAGAAAAAAATCCAGATTACTTCACATAGACAGTTGGTTTTCAGAAATATCAGAAGTCCACAGAATGTGATGTTTAATGTTATTTATTCACTTGTTGTTGAGACTAGTCTGCTCCTGACAGCTTCCACTGTCTTGGATTCAAAGAAGAAACTGAACATCTTTGAGTTACTTCAGTTGTGGCAAAACAGCCACTAGGCAAAAATTGCCTCATTTCATCTACAGACATAATATTGTCCAAAGAAAGGACACAATTACAGGTTCGGACAGCTTGATTCTGCTGAGACAGAGTAGGCTAGTCCTTGATACTCGTGTTTTTCTAACTCTGTCAGATGACCCTGACCAGTAATCTAAAGACTGATGCTCCAACTTGATGAAGTAAGGGTGTGTCCAGGTGATCAGTGGTCTCTATTTATTGGCTAAGTTTTGGAAGCAGTGATAGGCTTCCTATATTTTTTCAGTTAATATCAGCTGTGCTTGGATTCCTGGTGGGGTTGAAAAACTACATAGTCTCCTAGCCAACCCAGGCTTTTTACTTTGAGATTTGAGAGGTGCACAACATGTATTCATATTAATTGAGTTGTGTTTTCATTCCCTGGGCACATTTCGCTTGGAGATTTACCTCAACAGTTGATGACTTGTCACTTTGCTTTACAATGGTGTAAAAATAACACAAACACCTTCTCTACATTCTTGAATTGTTTCAGTGATAAAATTATCTTTGAGTTTAAATGAAAATTGACTGACTGTAAAAAGAAAAGCATAAAACAAAAAGAGATAAAAATTCTAACAAATAAATGAGACTACAATTATAGGAATGAAAAGTTCATTAAGTCAAATGCATAACACAGAGGAAAGCCTTCTGAGTAGACAAAATCAAGTGGAAGCCAGAATTTCAGGAATGGAGGACAAAGATGAATTAGATCATTCATAAATCAACAAAATAAAGTAATGAATAATTGTACATTTGTATTTATCACCATATTATTTATAGAAGATAAGAATTAGCCTAGGTGTCTATTAACAGAAGAATGGATATAGAAAATGTGCTAATAGGCACAATGAAAATTTATATCAGGCAACAAGCAACCTCAGGAAATAGGAGGTTGGGAGGACCTTCCAGAATGCACCAGAGACCTGGGAGGTAAGAGACTCTCAGGAATCAAAGGGAGGGACCTTAGATGAAATGCCTGACAGTAGGGAGAGGGAACTTATAGAGCCCAGCAAGAAGACAGGGCATCAAGTGAGGGATGGGGTTGCTATCCCATAGTCACATCTCTGACCCATAATTGTTCCTGTCTGAAAGAATTACAGGGATGGAAATGTAGAGGTGCCTGAGGAAAAGAAGGTCCAGTGACAGGCCCAAAGTGGGATCCAACTCAAGGGGAGGTCCTAAGACCTGATACTATTACTGAGGCTATTGAGCCCTCACAAAAAGGGACCTATCATGACTGCTCTCCAAAAGATCCAACAAGCAGCTGAAAGAGATTTACACCCAACCAATGGACAGAAGCAACTGACCCCTGTTGCTGAATAGAGAAGGCTGAAAGAAACTGAGGAGAATGGTGATCCTGTAGGAGCACCAGCAGTCTCAATTAATCTGGAACCCTGAGACCTCTTAAACACTGGACCACCAAACAAACAGCACACACCAACACACATACAGCAGGGAACTTCCAGATCTGTGTTCATTTAGAGATGATGTACCTAACCTTCAAGGGACTAGAGGCCCCAGGGAGTTTAGAGGTGTGGGGGTTGGGAACATCCACATGGAGACAGGGGGTGGGGAGGAGGTGTGGGATGTGGAGCAGTCAGTAGGTGGATGGGGGACAGGAAATGGAATATGGAGTGTACAAATTAATTTATTAAAAAAAGAAATAGTAATAGTTTGGAAATTTTGATTCTACTAGAAATTATTATAGTTAGAAAATTAATTCAGAGTCAGAAATAGAAATATCATGTTCCCTATCATTCAAGGATCCTAACCTTTCTATAGACATGTAAAACTGTATATATGACATGAAAGGAGAAGTAAAATAATCTAGAAGACTAAATAGTTCTAAAAGGAGGGTAGAATGAGAGATACAGAAAAAATATAGAGTGTTGAGGACAGGGCAGAGTTCAAATTATTATATATTTGTATTGAAATGTCTTTAAGAAATGTACCATGTATGTTGAAAATAGGCTAACTAAAAAATAGTGCCTAATGGAAAATGTACAAGCAGTGTGATGATATGAACAAATTACACATTTTGTGGGTTCTTTGAAATTCTTCAAAATGTTTTGTGATATAAAGAAATACTATATATACATTATATGTTTTATTTTACTATGCTTTCTTTCTATCTTGGAAATGTAGATTGTTATCACTCACCATTCTGCTAGGTTGTGTGAACACAGGAGAGTGGGACATAAAACAGAAAAAGAAAGAAAAATCAACAAATGGGACCTCATAAAATTTCAAAGCTTCTGTAAGGCAAAGGATATTGTCAATAGGACAAACATCAACCAAGAGATTGAGAAAAGATCTGTACCAACCCTACACCTGATAGAGGGCTGATATCTAATATATAAAAATAACTCAAAAAGGTAGACTCCAGAGAACCAAATAACCCTATTAAAAAAAAAACTGGAGTACAGAACTAAAGAAGAATTCTCAGCTGGGTGGTGGTAGCACATACCTTTGATCCCAGCACTTGAGAGACAGGGGCAGACAGACTTCTGAGTTCAAGGCCAGCCTGATCTACAGAGTGAGTTCCAGGACATCCAGGGCTATACAGAGAAATCCTGTCTCAAAAACAAAACAAAACAAAACAACAAAAACAAAAACAAAAGCAAAACAAAAAAATAATTCTCAACTGAGTAATATGGAGTGGCCACGAAACACATAAACAAATGTTAAACATCCGTAGTCATCAGGGAAATGCAGATCAAAGCAACCCTGAGATTCAACCTAACACCAGACAGAATGGCTAAGATCAAAAACTCAGGTGGGACTGTTTATATCATTGATCTGATCTTGATTTAACTTTGGTATCTGGTATCTGTTTAGAAAATTGTCCATTTCATCCAGGTTTTCAAGTTTTGTTGAGTACAGGCATTTGTAGTTGGTTCTCATGGTTTTCTGGAATTCCACAGTATCTGTTGCTATGTCTCCTTTATCATTTCTGATCTTGCTAATTAGGAAATTATCTCTGTGCCCTCTAGTTAGTCTGGCTAATGGTTTATCTATTTTGCTGACTTTCTCAAAGAACCAGCTCCTGGTTTGGTTGATTCTTTGTATAGTCCTTTTTGTTTCTATTTGGTTGATTTCAGTGCTGAGTTGGACTATTTCCTGCCTTTGACTCCTCTTGGGTGAATTTGCTTCTTTTTGTTCTAGTGTCTTAAGGTGTGCTGTCAAATTGTTTGTGTATGCTCTCTCCAGTTTCTTTTTAGAGTCACTTGAAGCTATGAGTT
>NW_022196906.1:49829014-49830273 GCF_008632895.1 Mastomys coucha | reverse complement strand
TCATTAAACTCTAGAAAGTCTTTAATTTCTTTCTTTATTCCATCCTTAACAAAATTATCATTGAGTAGAGTGTTGTTAAGCTTCCAAGTGTATGTGGGCATTCTATTGTTTATGTTGTTATTGAGGAGCAGCCTTAATCCATGGTGATCTGATAGGATACAAGGAATTATTTCAATCTTCTTGTATCTATTGAGGCCTGATTTGTGACCAATTATATGGTCAATTTTGGAGAAGGTAGATGAGGTGCTGAGAAGAAGGTATATCCTTTTGTTTTAGGATAAAAAGGTTTATAGATATCTGTTAAATCCATCTGTTTCATAACTTCTGTTAGTTTCAATGTGCCCTTGTTTAGTTTCTGTCTCCATGATCTGTCCATTGCAGAGAGTGGAGTATTCAAATCTCCCACTACTATTGTGTGCTGTGTAATGTGTGCTTTGAGCGTTAGTAAAGTTTCTTTTATGAATGTAGATGCCCTTGCATTTGGAGCATACATGTTCAGAATTGAGAGTTCATCTTGGTAGATCATACCTTTGATGAATATGAAGTGTCCCTCCTTATCTTTTTTGATCACTTTAGGGTGAAAGTCAATTTTATTCGATATTGGAATGGCTACTCCAGCTTTTTTCTTGGGGTCATTGGCTTGGAGAATGGTTTTCCAGCCTTTTATTCTGAGGTAGTGTCTGTCTTTGTCACTGAGGTGGATTTCCTGTATGCAGCAAAATGTTGGGTCCTGTTTACGTACCCAATCTGATAGGCTATGTCTTTTTATTGGAGAGTTGAGTCCATTGATATTAATAGATATTAAGGAAAAGTAGTTGTTGCTTCCTGTTATTTTTGTAGTTAGAGCTGGTATTCTACTCATGTGTCTATCTTCTTTAAGTTTTGTTGGAAGATTACATTTTTGTTTTTTCAGGGATGTAGTTCCCCTTCTTGTGTTGGAGTTTTCCATTTATTACTCTTTGAAGGGCTGTATTTATGGAAATATATTGTGTGAATTTGGTTTTTTCATAGAATACTTTGGTTTCTCCATCTATGGTGATTGAGAGTTTTGCTGGGTATAGTAGTCTGAGCTGGCATTTGTGTTCTCTTAGGGTCTGTATGACATCTGTCCAGGATCTTCTAGCTTTTCATAGTCTCTAGTGAGAAGTCTGGTGTAATTCTGAAAGGCCTGCCTTTATATGTTACTTGACATTTCTCCCTTACTGCTTTTAGTATTCTTTCTTTGTTTTGTGCATTTGGTGCTTTGACTATTATGTGGC
>NW_022196906.1:49825829-49827299 GCF_008632895.1 Mastomys coucha | reverse complement strand
TTGTGTTTTCCTGCAATTCCTTAAGGGATTTTTGAGTTTGCTCTTTAAGTGCTTCTACTTATTTACTTCTGATCTCCTGTAATTCTTTATGGGATTTTTTTTGTTTTCTCTTTAAGGGCTTACTCTTTACCTGGATTATCCTGCATTTCTTTAAGGGAGTTATTCATGTCCTTCTTAAATTGCTCTATCAGCATTGTGAGATATGATTTTAGATCCAATTCTTGCTTTTCCGGTGTTTTAGGATATCCAGGACTTGCTATGGTGGGAGTACTAGGTTCTGATGAAGCCAAGTAGTCTTGGTTTCTGTTGGTAGGATTCTTGCATTTACCTTTTGCCATCTCTTAATTTTTGGTGTTAGATGTTCTTAGTGTCTCTGACTAGAAGTTGTCCTATCCCTGTTGACCTGCAAGCCCCCTGTGACTCGTGGGCCCTGTTTAAACAGTCCCATATCTGCTAAGGAAATAGAAACAGTCATTAATTGTCTCCCAACGAAAAAAAGCCCAGGACCAGAGGGGTTTAGTGCAGAGTTTTATCAAACCTTCAAAAAAGACCTAATACCAATACTCCTCAAACTATTCAGCAAAATAGAAACTGAAGACACTCTACCAAATTCGTTCTATGAAGCCACAATTACTCTTATACCTAAACCACACAAAGACTGAACGAAGAAAGAAAACTTCAGATCAATTTCCCTTATGAATATCGATGTATAAAGTTCTTGCAAACCAAATCAAAGAACACATCAAAACGATCATCCACCATGATCAAGTAGACTTCATCCCAGGGATGCATGGATGGTTCAATATATGGAAATCCATCAACGTAATTCACTACATAAACAAACTCAAGGACAAAAACCATATGATCATCTCACTAGATGCTGAGTAAGCATTTGACAAAATCTAACATCCCTTCATGATAAAAGTCTTGAAAAGATCAGGAATTCAAAGCTCATATTTGAACATAGTAAAAGCAATATACAGAAAACCAGTAGCCAGCATCAAACTAAATGGAGAGAAACTGGAACCAATCCCACTAAAATCTGGGACTAGACAAGGCTGCCCACTCTCTCCCTACCTATTCAATATTGTATTTGAAGTCCTAGCCAGAGGAATTAGGCAACAAAAGGATATCAAAAGGATAGGAATTGGAAAGGAAGAAGTCAAATTATCACTATTTGCTGATGATATGATAGTATACTTAAGTGACCCCAAAAATTCCACCAGAGAGCTCCTAAACCTGATAAACAACTTCAGCAAAGTAGCTGGATATAAAATTAATTCAAGAAAATCAGAGGCCTTCCTACACAAAGGATAAACAGGCAGAGAAAGAAATTAGGGAAACAACACCCTTCACAATAGTTACTAATAATAAAAAATACCTCGGTATAACTCTAACTAACCAAGTAAAAGATCTGTTTGACAAGAACTTCAAATCTCTGAAGAAGGAAATTGAAGATCTCAGAAGATG
>NW_022196906.1:49818313-49825207 GCF_008632895.1 Mastomys coucha | reverse complement strand
TCTAAGATCAAGAATTGACAAATGGGACCTCATAAAGTTGCAAAGCTTCTGTAAGGCAAAAGAAACTGCCAACCACAGCAACCAACAAATTGGGAAAAGATCTTTACCAACCCTATATCTGATAGAGGGCTAATATCCAATGTATACAAAGAACTCAAGAAGTTAGACTTCAGAGAACCAAATAACCCTATTAAAAAAATGGGGTACAGAGCTAAACAAAGAATTCTCAATTGAAGAACACCAAATGGCTGAGAAGCACCTAAAGAAATGTTAAACATCCTTAATCATCAGGGAAACACAAATCAAAACAACCCTGAGATTCCACCTCACACCAGTCAGAATGGCTAGGATAAAAAACTCAGGTGACAGCAGATGCTGGAGAGGTTGTGGAGAAAGAGGAACATTACTTCATTGCTGGTGGGATTGCAAACTGGTACAACTACTCTGGAAATCAGTTTGGCAGTTCCTCTGGAAATTGGACATAATTCTACCGGAGGACCCAGCTGTACCACTACTGGGCATATACCCAAAAAATACTGCAACATGTAATAAGGAAAGATGCTCCACCATGTTCATAGCAGCCTTATTTATAATAGCCAGAAACTGGAAACAACCCAGATGTCCCTCAACAGAGGAGTGTATACAGAAATTGTGGTACATCTACACAATGGAATACTACTCAGTTATTGAAAACAATAAATTTATGAAATTCTTAGGTAAATGGATGGATCTGGAGAACACCATCCTGAGTGCGGTAACCCAATCACAAAAGAGCAAACACGGTATGCACTCTCTGATAAGTGGTTATTAGCCCAGAAGTTTGGAATACAGGAAGAATAACCCACAAACCACAAGGAACTCAAGAACAAGGAAGACCAAAAGGTGGACATTTCTTTCCTTCTTAAAAGGGGGAACCAAATACCAATGGAAGGAGTTGCAGAGATTAACTATGGAGCAGAGACTGAAGGAAGGGCAAGCCAGCCTAAATATAGCTATCTCCTGAGAGGCTCTGACAGTACCTGACTAATACAGATGTAGAGACTCACAGCCATCCATTGAACTCAGTACAGGGTCCCCAGTGAAGGAGTTAGAAAAAGGACTAATGGAGCTGAGGGGTTTGCAGCCCCTTAGGACGAACAACAATATGAACTAACTAGTACCTTCAGAGCTCCCAGGGTCTCAACCACCAACCAAGGACTGCACATGGAGGGGTCTTATTGTTCTGGCAGCATGTGTATAGTAGAGGATTGCAAATTCGATCATCAATTGGAGGAGAGGACCTCAGCCCTGTGAAGGTTCTGTGCCCCAGGGTAGGGGAATGCCAGTGCCAATAAGTGGAAGAGGGTGGGGTGGCAGGCAAATGGGGAGGGAGGAGGCAACAGGGGTTTGTTTTTGTTGTTTTTCTTTGTTTCTTTTTTTGGAGGGGAAACTGTGAAAGGAGAACTTTACATGTAAATATAGAAAAATCTAATAAAAAAAGAAATCTAGTCATAATGAAAAGAAACTCATTTAGCAACAAAGAAAGAACATTAAGAGCTAAGGAAGATTTTTTTTAAGAGAGAAAGAAAAGAACATAAAGTCTTGATTTTTTTCTGGTAAGGACTAATAAGGAGTCCCTTAAATGGACCATTTTGGGAGCTTTAATGCTGTCAATGATTTTGCTAAGACACTTCCCTTCCAGTAGCCTGAAGGCAAATACCATGTGTCCATATCCCTGTCCAAGAAGTAAATCTCTATTCTGTGACAAAAAAAACTCAGGTGGACAACAGATGCAGGTGAGGATGTGGACAAAGAGGAACACTCTTCCACTGCTGGTGGGATTGCAAGCTGGTACAACTACTCTAAAAATCAGTCTTGTGGTACCTCAGAAAACTGGACATAGTATAACCTGAGGACCCAGCTGTACCACTCTTGGGCATAAACCAAAAATGTTCTGACATATAACATGGACACAAGCTCCACTATGTTCATTGCACCCTTATATATAATAGCCAGAAACTTGAAACAACCCAGATGTTTTTCAAAAGAAGAATGAATACAAAAAATGTGGTACATTTACACAATGGAGTACTATTCAGCTATTTAAAACAATGAATTCATGAAATTCTTAGGCAAATGAATGGAACCAGAAAATATCATTCTGAGTGAAATAACCCAATAACAAAAGACTACACATGGTATCTACTCACTGATAAGTGGATATTAGCCCAAAAGCTCAGAATAACCAAGATACAATTTATAGACCACATGAAGATCAAGAAGGAAGACCAAAGTGTGAGTGCTTTTGTCCTTCTTAGAAAAGGGAACAAAGTACACATGGGGGCAAATATGGAGACAATGTATAGAGCAAAGACTGAAGAAAATGCCATCCAGAGACTGCTCCACCTGGGGATCCATCCTGTATACACTCACCAAACCCAGACACTATTATGGAAGCAAACAAGTGCTTGCTGACAGAAACCTTATATAGCTGTCTCCTGAGAGGCTCTGCCAGAGCCTGACAAATACAGAGGTAGATGCTCACAGCCAACCATTGGACTGACCATGGGGTCTCCAATGGAGGAATTAGAGAAAGGACTGAAGGAACTGAAGGTGTTTGTAATCCTGTAGGAAGAACAATAATATCAACCCCAGGTCACCAAGGGACTAAACCACCAACCAAGGAGTACACATGGAGGGACCTGTGGCACCAGCCTCATATGTAGCAGAGGATGTCCTTGTTGGATATCAATGGGAGGAGAGGCCCTTGATGGATTCCCCAGTGTAGGGGAATTTGAAGGCAGGGAGGCAGGAGTGGGTGGGTGGGGGATCACCCTCATAAAAGCAAGGGGATGGGGGATGAGATGGGGTTTTCACAGGGGGACAAGGAAGACCCAGAAATGAACCCACACATCTATGGTCACTTGATATAGACAAAAGAGCTAAATCCATCCAGTGGAAATAAGACAGCATATTCAACAAATGGTGCTGGCTTAAATGATGCTCAACATGTAGAAGAATGCAAGTTGACCCATTCTTATATCATTATACATAGCTCAAGTCCAAGTGGATCAAAGAACACCAAATAAAGCTAGATTCATTTAATCTCCTTTATGAAAAATTGGGAAAGAATCTGAAACACACAAACACCAATGGCCCAAGCTCTAAGATCAACTATACGCACAAGGGATCTCATAAAATTGAAAAGCTTCAGTAAGGCAAAGGACACTGTCAATAAGACAAAAAGGCAACCTAAGGATGGGAAAAAATCTTTACCAATCTTATACCTGATAGAGAGCTAATATCCAATATATACAAAGGACACAAGAAGTTAGACTGAAGGGAACCAAATGACACTATTAAAAATGTATACAGAGCTAAACAAAGAATACTCAACTGAAGAATTTTGAATGGTCCACCTAAAAAAATGTTCAATATCCTTGGTCATCAGGGAAATGCAAATGAAAACGATCCTGAGATTCCACCTCACACCAGTCAGAATGGCTAAGATCAAAAACTCAGGTTACATCAGTTATTGGCAAGGATGTGGAAAAAATGGAACACTCCTCCATTCCTGGTAGGATTGCAAACTGGTATACCCACTCTGGAAAACAATCTGTCAGTTCCTCAGAAAATCGGATATAGTACTACCTGAAGACCCAGCTATACCACTCCTGGGCATATACCCAAAAGATGTTCCAATGTATAACAAGGAAACATGCTCCACTATGATCATAGCAACCTTATTTATAATAGCCAGAAGCCGCAAACAACCCAGATGTCCCTCAGCAGAGGAATGGATACAGAAATTGTGGTACACCTACACAACGGAGTACTACTCAGCTATTAAAAACAATGACTTCATGAAATTCTCAGGGAAATGGATGGAACCAGAAAATACGATCTTGAGTGAAGTAACCCAGTCACAAAAGAACACACATGGTATGCACTCACTGATAAGAATATATTAGGAAAAGCTCAGAATAACCACAAAATGTTGCAGACCATATGAAGGTCTAGAAGAGGAAGAGCAAAGTATGGATGCTTCAAGTCCCACTTAGAAGAGAGAACAAAATACTCCAGGAGGTAGAGGGTGGGAGGGACTTGAGAGTTTAAGAGAGAAGGAGAAGAGGGGAAAGGAGGGATCAGGATCATATGTGGGAGGAGACAGGGGACATGTACAGAGGGTCAGGAAATTGAACAGAGGTGGATAGCAATGGAGGATAGGAAATAGGGATAGCCAACAGAAAGTCCCAAACACGAGAAAAGCAAGAGGCTCCCAGGAGCCAGTGTGGATGACCCTAGCCGAAATACCCAACAAAGGGGGGGAAAGAACATGCAGAGACCATATGGAGAGATTAGGCATGCCCCTACTTGAGGGATGGGGCCACCTACCCTTCTCAAAAATTTTAACCCAGAATTGCTCATGTCTAAAGAAATAACAGGGAGAAGAGTGGAGTAGAGACTGAAGGAAAGGCTATCCAGAGACTGCCCCACCTGGGGATTCATTCCATATGCAGCCATTAAATAGGAGCCTGATATAGCTGTCTCTGAGAGACTCTGCAAGAACCTTAATCATACAGATGAGGATACTTGCATCAAACTATCAGACTGAGCACAGGAACCCCAATGGAGGAGTTAGAAAAAGGACTAAAGAAGCTGAAGAGGAAGAACATCAACCAACCAGACCCTCCAGATCTCACAGGGACTAAAACACCAACCAAAGAATACACATGGAGAGACCCATGGCTCAAGCTGCATATGTAGCAGAAAATAGCCTTATCTGGCACCAATGAGAGGGGAAGACCTTGGCCCTTTGAAAGCTTGATGGCCCATCATAGAAGAATGCTACAGCAGTGAGGTAGGAGTGGGTAGGTGGGTAGGGGAACACCCTCATAGAAGCAGGGGGAAGAGACATGGGATAAGGCGTTTGCAGAGGGAAACTTGGGAAGGGGGATAACATTTGAAACATAAATAAAATAACTAATAAAAAATTAAAGTAGCAGTAAAAATAAACAAACAATAACAACAAAAACAAATTTAGAAGGAAAGGTCATCCAGAGACTGCTCCACCTAGGGATCCATCCCATCTCTAGACACCAAACTCCTGCACTATTATTGATGTCAAGTAGCTTGCTGACAGGAGCCTGATATGGTTGTTTCCTGAGAGGTTCTACCAGTTATCTGACCAATACAGATGCAGATACGTAAAGACAACCATAGGAATAAGCCTGGAGATCCCAATGGAAGAACTACAGAAAGGACTGAAGGAGCTGAAGGGGATTGCAACCCCATAAGAAGAACAATATCAATTAACTGGGCCACCCAGAGCTCCCAGAGACTAAACCACCAACCAAAGAGTATACATGGAGGGAGCTAGGAGTTCAGATACATGTGTGACAGAGAATGGCCTTATCTGGCATCAATGAGATGGGAGGATGGTTTAACATCCTGGATAGGAGGATGCTAGAGGGGTGAGACAGGAGTGAATGAGTGGGTGGAGGAGCAAACTCATAGAGGCCAAGGGAAGGGGAAGTGGGAGTATGGAATCTGGAGGGTTCTGGAGGGGTAACTGGGAAATCATTTAAAATGTTAATGAATAAAATGATTAATAAAAATATTTCATTGTTTTATAACAAAAAGAAACAAGAAAATTTGAATAAAATTATGTGGTATATAAATAGAAAAAGTACATATAGCACACATAAATGTAAATAGATCTTTAAAATAATATGCTATTTGTAAATATATAATATACAGTGTACAGACTGAACAGATAGTATTTGATACTACAACTACATATGTAAGTATATTTACATGTATATGTATGCATAACAATTAATTTAAAATATACTATGAATCAAAAAGGAAAACCAAGAGTAAATGGGAAACATTGGAGGGAGTAAAAGGTAGCAACAAAAGATGCAATTATATCCTCAAGGACTGTTTTGAAAATATATTTAAAATAAAAGCAGATTAAATATAATTACATTCTTAAATATTTAATATTTTATAAACACTGAAAACCTTATTTGTTTTTAGAAATATGTCACATTGTTATCAACTACATTTAGAGTTGTACTTTATATAACATTAGAATTTGCTAAATATTAATTATTTTTACTTTTTAAATAAAAGAATACACTTTATTGGATATTTTATTTATTTATATTTCAAATGTTATCCCACTTCCTGGTTTCCCCTCCACAAACCCTCTAGCCCCTGGCCCTCCCCATGCTTCTATGAAGGTTTCCCCTATCTGCTCACTGACTCCCACTTCACCACCCTGGCATTCCCCTTCACTGGGGCATCAAGCATTCACAAGAAGGCTTCTCCTCCCATTGATGCCAGATAAGGCCATCCTCTTCTACTTATGCAGCTGGAGCCATGCAAACCCCTTCAGCTCCTTCAGTCTTTTCCCTAACTCCTCCACTGGGGTCCCTGTGCTCAGTAAAATGGTTGGCTGCCAGTATCTACATCTGTATTTGTCATGCTCTGGCAGAACCTCTCTGGAGACAGAGTGGGAAGTGTAGGCAGCCGCTTGGATACGATCTCAGCCGCTTGGATGATCTTAAGCGGCCGCTTAGGTGATCGTATCCAAGATGGCAGCCATGTCTATCCTAGTCTAACTTTCCCTAATGGTAATGAGCAGAGACACAGGCTGCTTTCTATCCCACGGGGCTGAAGCAGGGATGAGCAGGGCTCCAAGCAGCCTTAATTCTTTCCCTCTGCCCTAGGTGAGCGCGCCCGTGCCTCCCTGTAGGCAGCCACTTGGATGATCTTAAGCGGCCGCTTAGACGATCGTATCCAAGATGGTGGCCGCAGCAGCAATAGACTATTCTACTGTGCATGCGCCCCTCCCGAGCAGGTGTATGCTAATGAGGGTTTGACAGGGAACCAATCCAGGAGGACTTG
>NW_022196906.1:49800865-49817395 GCF_008632895.1 Mastomys coucha | reverse complement strand
CCCATAGTCTTATCCTTTTATAGATAAGTGAAAATATGGGAAATTCACCAATGTGTCCTGTACGTGTTACACTGAGGGAACTGGTGTTTGCAAAGGGTCTAAAGTTTAAGGATAAGGTATTGAGTCAGTTTTTGCAGGAAGTGGATGCTGTAGCTCCTTGGTTTGCAGTGTCAGGTCATCTAACATTAGACAGTTGGGACAAATTAGGGAAGGATCTTGACAAGGCCTGGAGTGAGCGGAAGGTGAAGAGTGGGGTGCGAGGTCTCTGGAAGGTTGTTCGGTCTTGCTTAGAAAGTGACGCATGCCAGAAAGCTGCTAAGGTTGCAGAGGAAGTGTTAGAATGAGTACAGGAGCAAAGGTCAGTGCTGTCTCAGAAAAACCGAGACTCAGAGAATAGGACAGAGGGGAAGAGGAAAGAGAAAGGTCGGCAGAAATTGTACCCGAATCTGGAGGATTTGCTCAGCCCCAGCTCAGAGTCTTCGAGTAGTGGGGAAGAGGACTCAGAGGTCTTAGAGTTACAGATGGCCATGGAAGGGCTTTTGAACAAAATGGAAGACTTGTGTATGCACAAAAAAAAAGGGAAGTCGGCCTAGGGAGAAGAAGGAGGAGGTATCCAAGAGGCAGGAGCCTGGGGCCCTGCCCAGGCCCCCTGGTGATCCTTCCTCGCCTTCTAGTGGCCCTCCGCCCTATGCAGAAGCTGCCCGTCCATTCTGGTTCACTTGGTGTTGAAGAAGCATGTTCTTCCTTTTGTCCTGAAGTGTGGAAAGAGGCCTCCATGAGCTTCCCTGTGTTTCAAGATGCCCAAGGCGCTCGAACCCATGAGGCTCTTGAGTTTAAATCATTAAAAACTTTGGCTGAGTCAGTTCAGTTCTATGGCGTTAGTGCTTCCTTTACTTTGGCCATAGTGGAGCGCTTGGCGGCCATAGCCATGACACCTCTTGATTGGCATTCTACTGCCAAGGCCTGCCTGGCTATGGGCACTTATTTGAATTGAAAGTCCCTGTATGCTGATTTTGCCCAACAACAGGCTCGGGAGAATGCCGCCCAGGGCCAGCCAGCTTGGAATTTTGATATGCTTATGGGCCAAGGGCAGTGGGTGGCAAATCAAACTAATTTTCCCTTGCAAGTTTACTATCAGGTAGGCCAATGTGCTGTAAAAGCCTGGAAGGCCCTCCCTAACAGGGGAGAAGTATCTGGAAACCTAACTAAAATTATTCAGGGCCCAGGGGAACCTTTTTCTGATTTTGTGGCCAGAATGATGGAAGCAGCTGGGAGGATTTTTGGAGACCCAGATACTGCTATGCCATTAATTGAACAGCTTATTTTTGAACAAAGCACCCAAGAATGCCGTGCTGCAATAACCCCCTGGAAGGGAAAAAGGTTATCGGCATGGATGAAAGCATGCAGAGAACTGGGAGGACCACTTACAAATTCCTGCCTGGCAGCCGCTGTCTTACAGCTGAGCAGATGGAAGGGAAGCACTGCTGGGGTGTGCTTCCATTGTGGAAAACAAGGCCACTTAAAGAGACAGTGCCCAGAAAGAAATAGAGATAGAAACATTCCAGCTTCGAAAGCTCTGGGACTTTGCCCCTGCTGCCATAAAGGGAATCATTGGTTTAGTGAATTTAGATCAGTTAGGGACATTAGCGGGCAAGTCTTGACCCCACAGAATGCTTCTGCTCAGGTATCAGGTACTCGTCCAAAAAACGGGCAGAGGGGCCCACGGTCCCAGGGCCCTCAAATATATGGGGTAATAGAGAGCTAGACCCCTCGGCTCCCCATGGCTCCGCAGCGCCAAGGAGAGCCACTCTGAGTTATGCAGGATTGGACCTCTGTTGCACCTCCTGGCACGTATTAACACCCCAAATGGGAGTGCAAGTCCTGCCTACAGATTTTAAAGGGCCTTTACCGGAAGGCATGGTAGGGTTGTTAATTGGACGGTCCTCTTTTGCTTTGAAGGGCTTGATTATTCATCCTGGAGTTATAGATTCAGATTATACAGGAACTGTAAAAGTGTTAACAGCCTCCCCAGAGGAATAACAGCCATTTCCCCTGGAGATCGCATTGCACAGATACTATTCCTTCCGAGCTTGCATGCTCATTTTCCTGCTGTGCCTGTACATAGAGGAGAGAAGAGCCTTGGTTCTTCTGGTGGGGGAGCTATGTACCTAGCCTTGGATCTTGAACGCAGACCCATGCTAACTCTTAATGTAAATGGCAAAAATATCTTGGGGCTCTTGGATACAGGGGCAGATCGTAGCATTATTGCTATTAAAGACTGGCCAAAGGGTTGGCCTGTTCAAGAATCTTCACAAACATTACAAGGCTTAGGGTACGCTAAAACTCCCAATATGAGCTCTCGCGTCATCCCTTGGAAAGATGACGAGGGGCACTCAGGAGAATTTCAACCTTATGTCCTGGAGTTGCCTGTTAGCTTATGGGGACGGGACTTACTGCAAGCCCTGAACTTGACCTTAACCAATGAGAAAGGAATTTGCTCTAAGGAAGCTAGGAAAATTATGACCTCCATGGGGTGGCACCCTAGCCATGGACTCGGTAGATATCTGCAGGGTCGTTGAGACCCTGTAGTGCAAGAAAGTAACCCTGGTAAGAAAGGACTGGATTTTTCTTAGGGGCCGCTGAGGAAGGTATCACCATAACTTGGAAGATGGAGGATCCAGTGTGGGTTCCTCAGTGGCCACTTTCCTCTGAAAAGTTAAGTGCTGCAAAAGAGTTGGTGGCTGAACAGATATCTTTAAAGCATGTAAAACCATCTATTTCTCCCTGGAATACACCCATTTTTGTCATCAAAAAGAAATCAGGGTAATGGAGGCTGCTGCATGATCTGCATGCTATTAATCAACAAATGCAGATCATGGGCCCAGTGCAATGAGGGCTACCACTTTTATCATCTTTGCCAGCCTCCTGGCCTGTAATAGTAATAGACATAAAGGATTGTTTTTTCTCTATTCCTTTGTGTGCAAAGGATAGTAAAAGATTTGCCTTCACAGTCCCTTCATGTAATCATGAAGGACCTGATCAGAGAGTTGAATGGGTAGTTTTACCACAAGGCATGGCTATATCCCTACTATGTGTCAGCTCTATGTTAGTGAGGCCATTGCTCCTTTGAGACGAAAATATCCTGCATTAAGGTGTGCCCGTTATATGGATGATATTTTGCTAGCTGCTAGATCTGAAGAGATGTTGGATAAGGCTTATAGTGATTTAGTTAAATTGTTAGAGAAAAGAAAGTTGTTTATTGCCCCTGAAAAGATTCAGAAAGATAGCATGGTCAATTATTTAGGTGCTAAGATTGGAAGTGAACAAATTATTCCTCAAAAAATAGAATTAAGAAAAGACAAATTAAATACCCTGAATTACTTTCAAAAATTATTAGGAGATATCAATTGGGTCCACTGTTATTTGAAATTGCCAAATTATGAATTAAAACCTTTTTATAATATTTTGATAGGAGATTCGGCCCTTGATTCCCCTAGGAAATTGACAGATGAGGCAAGGAAGGCCTTATGTAAAGTAGAGGAAAGGCTACAGAGTGCCTTTCTACAAAGATGGCAGGACGGTCAACCCATCACATTATGTATATTTGCCACTTATGGCCAACCTACAGGATTATTATGGCAAGAAGGACCATCATTATGGATATATCCAAAAGTTTCCCCAACTAAAACCATAGAGCATTAACCCACTGAGGTTGCTGCTCTAGCCTTAAATGGTATACAACAATGTTTGCAGTTTTTTGGAATTGCTCCTGCCATGATTATAGTGCCCTACTCTAGTCATCAGATTAAGATTTTGTGTGGCACTATACATGATTGGGCTATTTTACAATGTGGTTTCGATGGAGCAATTGATAATCACTATCCAAAACATCCCTTGTTGTCATTTTTTAAGGAACATCCTGTAATTTTTCCAAAAATTACCTCTGCATATCCCCTTAAGGGGGCAGCAAATGTTTTCACTGATGGTTCAAAGACAGGCTGTGGGGCCTATATGGTAGAAAAGCAGGAGCCTATGTTATGTCAGTTTCAACCAGGCTCTCCCCAAATTGTAGAATTGAAAATTGTAGTGGAAGTGTTTAAAAGATGTCAATTTGCATTCAATTTGATTTCAGATTCAGC
Organism: Mastomys coucha; assembly: GCF_008632895.1. Classification (NCBI taxonomy): domain Eukaryota; kingdom Metazoa; phylum Chordata; class Mammalia; order Rodentia; family Muridae; genus Mastomys; species Mastomys coucha. The sequence goes on along the minus strand of NW_022196906.1, from coordinate 49,813,256 downwards.
ATATGTGGTTAATGCAGTAAAAATTTTAGAGATTGCAGGCCCTATTAAGATCAGTAGGACTGTATGTGCCTTATTACAAGAGTTACAAGATTTAATTTGGCAAAGGACAAGGTGTTTTTATATTCAACATATTAGAGCGCATACAGGCTTGCCTGGACCATTGAGTGAAGGTAATAATAAAGTCAACCAATGGACAAGGATGGAATGTATTTTCCTGAGCTCATTCTTAGATCAAGCCAGACAATTCCATCAAAACTTTCATGTAAATGCTAAGACATTACAACAGAAATTCCATCTGTCTAGAGCAGATGCCAGACAGGTGGTCTTAGATTGTCCTCAGTGTGTGATTCATCATCATCCTCCCAGTGTGGGAGTGAACCCTAGAGGGTTGATGCCACTTAATATCTGGATTTGGGACCCATGATTATGCTTGGAGAAGGAATTTATCAAAAGGGTAAATATTCCCTCGAGTCTATTGCCAGTATGGATTTTTCTAACAGTGGTAATTCTAGTACTTGGGGTTCGTCATCTAGTTTTCACTCTTACCACAATAAGACATTTTCAGTCTCACCAGTGTGCCTCTGGCCTCCTTTCTATGGATAGTAAGCAATGGGAGTGTGTCCATGGGAGAAGAGAAATTAGTATGCACTCCGGACACATGCTTTTATGCCTTGTGCTGGAATACCACGGTTTTTCCTGTGGCTATGGTAACTAGAATGCCTCGGTATATACCAGTTCCCGTAGAGGCCCCTAATACCATGACATTGTTCAGACCTAAAAGAGATTTTGGCATCACTGTAGCTATTGTTACTGCCATCACTATTGCTGCTGTGGGGGCTACTGCCTCAGCTATTGCCTTGTCTAGTTCTATACAGACAGCTAATGCCCTGAACAACATCTCAGCCAATGTTGCGCAGGCATTAGATACTCAAGCCTCTGTGAATTCCCATATCAAAGGGGGCCTTATGATAGTTAATCAACGCATAGATTTAATACAAGAACAGATTGATACTCTTTGGCAATTAGCACAGTTAGGGTGTGAGTGGAAGATGAAAGGCTTGTGTGTTACCTCGGTGTAGTATAAAAATTTTACAAAGGCTGCTAATCTGTCCAAGCAATTGGCAAAGCTCCTCTTACAGGATTGGTCGGTAAACTTTGAAGACAAGATGAGAGAGTTGCGAGAGATGGTTGTCCACATTAACTCCACTCGGGTGGACCTGAGCCTGGCCAATGCTTTGACTTCCTGGATACAGACAGCGATGAATCATTTTAAAGAATGGGCGGGTATGTTGGCCTGGGGAGCCCTGGTCCTCCTGGGTTGTATTCTCTGTTTCTGGCTACTCTGCCGAATGAAAAGGGAGCATGCCAAACATAAAGCAGTGGTTTACCAAGCCTTGGTGGCTATCGAGAATGACACATCTCCCAGTGTTTGGCTGGCCTCACTAAAGCAATAATCCGCCTCAAACACTCAGAGTTGGCAAAACGCACCAGCTCCATGGCACCCAAAGATGGGCAACCTTTCCCGAGCACAGACCAACTTAAGACATGGAGCCCTCAGGCGAGGGGGGGGTAATCCTATGACAGGTAAGGCTGTGATCTCGAAGTGGAATGACCTAAGACAGGGACCATGGCAGAGTGCATTGCCCCCTGATCTATTGTGATCAGCCTCCAAATAAAATAAAATAAAAAAGGGAGAGATGTAGGCAGCCACTTGGATACGATTGTCAGCTGCTTAGATGATCTTAAGCGGCCGCTTAGGTGATCGTATCCAAGATGGCGGCCATGTCTATCCTAGTCTAACTTTCCCTAACGGTAATGAGCAGAGACACAGGCTGCTTTCTATCCCATGGGGCTGAAGCGGGAATGAGCAGGGCTCCAAGCAGCCTTAATTCTTTCCCTCTGCCCTAGGTGAGCACGCCCGTGCCTCCCTGTTGGCAGCTGCTTGGATACGATCATCAGCTGCTTGGATGATCTTAAGCGGCCACTTAGACGATCGTATCCAAGATGGCGGCCGCAGCGGCAATAGACTATTCTACTGCGCATGCGCCCCTCCAGAGCAGGTGTATGCTAATGAGGGTTTGACAGGGAACCAATCCAGGAGGACTTGGCAGCTCAAGCTCAGGTATATAAGGGGCTGTATCCAGACAGTCGGAGCCACTCCACAGAAGCAAGCAGACCTGCAGCACCTAGGAAGAAGAAGAAGAAGAAGAAGAAGAAGAAGAAGAAGAAGAAGAAGAAGAAGAAGAAGAAGAAGAAGAAGAAGAAGAAGAAGAAGAAGAAGAAGAAGAAGAAGAAGAAGCAACATCAAGAAGAATCAAGAAGAGCCATGCCATCAAGAAGAGCTGTGACACTTAAGAACCTAGGAGAGCTGTAATACCTAGGTACGTTAAAGAGCTGTAATACCTGGGTACCTAGGAGAGCTGTAACACAAAAGAAAATTTCCTGAGAAAACCGCGAGAGAAGAAGTCTAAGTGTGTTCGTCGTTATTGCTGCCATCCGGGCAGCAAGGCGCCATACAGGGAAGGACTTGGGAAGAAGAAAGGAGGAGGGGGGAAAAGAGGAAGCAGGATCAGGTATGGGAGGAGATGGGGATGTTATATAGAGGGTCAGAAAATTGAACATAGGTGTGTAGCAATAGGGAATGGAAAACTGGTGGTAGCCACCAGAAAGTTTCAGATGTCAGGAAAATAACAGGCTCCCAAAACCCAACTTGGATGAGATTAGCTGAGATACCCAACAAAGGGGAGGGAGAATCTATTGAGACCATATCTAGAGGTTAGGAAAGGGCCACTGTTGGGGGAATGGTGCCACCCATGCATCTCCAAATTTTTCATTCAGAATTGCTCCTGTCTAAAACGAATATGGGAGCAAAGTGTGGAGCAGAGACTGAAGAAAAGGCCATCCAGAGGTGGCCCCACTTGGGAATCCATCCCAAATACAGTCACGAAACCCAGACAATATTGTGGATGCCAAGAAGTACTTGTTGACAGGAGCCTGATATAGAAAAGAATACATTTAATTGAGGGTTTGTTTTTTACAGGAATACACTTTCATCTGGTTAGAAACAGTAGAAAATACAGACAATACTTCTATAAATAAATAGCAAGCATATGATTGCCAGCTGTGCAGACCCATCACACACAGCATGCCTTGCTCACAGTTATCTTCCAGCCCAACTGCTGACTTCACCCCTAAAGCTGTGACATAATTTACATTTTCCTTTTCCCTTAGCTTCTTCAATTGTTCAAATCAAATACATAAAAAGGTTTTTTTTTCTTTTTATTCTTTTTCTCCATTTTTTATTGGTTATTTACATTTCAAATGTTATCTCCATTCCAATTCCCCTCTGCAAACCCCTATCCCATCCCTCATCCCCCTGCTTCTATGAGGGTGCTCCCCCACCCACCCACCTACCCACTATTGCCTCACTGCCTTAGCATTCTCCTACATGAGGCATCAAGCATTCCCAGGACTAGGTCTTCCCCTCTCATTGATGCCATCCTATGCTCATATGCTGCAGAGCCATGTGTCCCTCCATGTGCATTCACTGGTTGGTCATTTAGTCTGTGGGAGCTCTGGGGCATCTGGGTAATTGATATTGTTCTTCCTACATGGTTACAAGCCCCTTCAACTCCTTCAGTCCTTCCCCTAACTCCTCCATTGGGGATCCCATGCTCAGTAGAGTTTTTTGTTTATTTGTTTTTGTTTTTGTTTTGTTTTGTTTTGTTTTTGCACTGTTGGTACTTAATGCCATCAGACTAGAACATACAACTGAAGTTGTCTCCTCATTAGTCTAAGTGTACAAGGGTTTTCTTGTTATCTTTAAAGTCAAAACTACTTTGATGCTCAGTATTTTGGAACTCATGAGTTTTACTTTTTAAATTATCTTTAATCTTCTTTTACAGTCCAGCCATTATCCCCCTCCTGGTCCACCCTCCAAAGGTCCTCCATCCCATTCTTCCTCCCCCTGTCTCCAAGATGGTATCCCCACTGCAACCCCACCCTGCCAGGCCTCCCTGCTCCCTTAGGCCTCAAGACAATCGAGGGTTAGGAACATCTTCTCTCACTGAGGCCAGACCAGGCAGGCCTCTACTGTACAGGTGTTCAGGGCCTAGTGCCAGCTAGTGTATGCTGACTGGTTGGTGGCTCAGTGTCTGAGAGACCTCTGGTGTCCAGGTTAGTTGAGATCATTATGTTAGAATCATGTCTTGCGTCTGGACAGACCCATCACCAGGCCAAAGCAGTTCCATATGGCAGACATTTATTGTTGGGGACGAGAGCAAATGTAGCAGTGAAGAAGACAGGCCAAGGGGGAGAGAAAAAGAGAAGTCAGAGGGGTCTGCCTTTTATTTGGATAGTGATGTAGTCACTCGCAGGTAGAGGTGGGAGGTGAGCCAAGTGGATTCTGGGAATGGATGGTGGTTGCAAAGGCTACAAATGTGCAGATCGCTGTCACCCAGGTGTGATGTCATTGGGTTCAGAGCCAATCCTGACACCAATGTACCCCCTTTTTCTTATCATAAAGAGAAGAAAAAGGGGGGAAGAGGAAGCCAATGGTAAAAAGGGAATAGGAGTGTCGTGTCTCTTAAACTGCTTCCTGCTGTCTAGGGAGTAATCAATTTTGGGGTGTAGGTGACTTTCACCATCAGAGTCCACTTGGTCAAAGTTCGCATCAGGTTCTCCTGTGGACAGCAGCTCCTCTGAGAACAGTGTCTAGCAAACCTGTAACAGGAACTGATTAATAGTTTTGTTAGAATTTATTTTATTTGTTGTTGAAGGAATGTAGAAACAAGATTAATGAGGCAGGTAGTGAATGATAACACAAGGAAGATGACTAGGAAAGGTGTTGCAAAAGGAAGCATACACTTCTATATAGGATTTTCAAAAATCTCAGAACTGGAGGTCTCACAGTCCCTGAAATTCTGTATGTCTGATTGTAGCTCCTGGGTTTTATTTCTCACTATCCTGGATTGGATGGTGTAGAAACAGCATTCTTCTTGGAGGAACAGGCAAATACCATCTTCTTTAGCTGTCAGGACGTCTAGCATCCATTGAAGCACCACAGCTGCCAAAGAATCGATCTGTTTCCGGAGAGTAAGCACAGTTTCAGACTTTTTTTGAAAACTGCTTTCAAACATGGAAGTGAACTCATTATTTTGGGTCATGGAAGTTGTTATGCCTGCAATTCTAATGGATATTTCTGAAGCAGCCAAGAGTGGTACAACCTGAACTGCCCTCTTATATTGGACAGCTATCATATCTACAACTGAGATTGGCAGGGGATCATTTCCCTGGATTATTCCTAGATCAGGGAAAATGAGTTTCAAAGTGCAAACTCCTGACCAGCTGGCAGTAAGTGGTTCATATACCTGAGTGCGACAAAGAATTGACATGTTTTGGACTGAAGAGCGTTGTGGCAGAGATGATATATCAAGGGTTATGGTTCTATTGCAGTATAGGGAGCTTAGCATTCCTACAGAACAAGTCCCGGAGGTCTTAAAACAGTTTGCCACACCAAAAAGAGGGGTTGAGGAAAGGTATGGGGTCATGGTAACATCAGAGTCCGGGCAGCTGACAAAAGGTGAGGTAAGTTTACTCGGCAGTATCGACAGAGAGGCTCTAAGTGGCAAATGTGAGTTAGTTCCAGCATAGCCAGCAATCTTTAAAGCAACAAGGTTTGGTGACATTAAGGCATTGGTAAGCCTAGGTCAAGTCTGAAGCAAAAGGTGAAAGACAAGTTAGTGCCATTTATGAGGGGCAAGGACCTCGGAGGAATGTTTGATTACTTCCCCTACTTTCCCAATATTTAGAGGGTGGGCAATTGAGACATATTTTCTTTGCATGAAGATAGTATTTACTAGGGACCTGGGTTGATTTTTAAGGTAGAGCTTATCAACTCCTCTCTCCCACCTGATATCCCATGGGTCTTGTATGTAGAAAAAGAGTGTCTTGTGGTGTTGATAGAAGAAATGATTGGTCTGTGATCCTAGCATATGTATCTGAAAAGACCAATATGGGCAGCTCCCAAATTTGTCTTGTCTTAGGCAGCTGATGCTTCCAGTGCCAGAGCCACTTAGTCCTTTGCACACAGCCTGACATCCTATCAGGTCCCCTACAGTGCAGTCACTATCCAGGTCATGTATGCCGATGTTGCACCTACCCACATACTGTACCCTGTGAATGCCAGCTGGGTCGGCCTTTACAGGATCGTGGATGATATGAAAAGCTACACCTGGGGTCCCATTCTGCTTGCCCAGAACCTCATATGTGACTGTTTGGGCTTTGGTATCTGCAGAGGCATTGACATGGAAAAGCAGCTCTACCACATCCTCACCCTTCTGCCCCCAGGAAAGTTAAAAAAAATGTGAACTGTCTGCTGATTGGTTCCATTTCTATCCCACATTGTATTTTCAAGAACCAGCCTGGACCCGAAGGGACAGTTCCTAACATCACCACAGATTTTTAATTTAAATCTTCCTGAAGCAACAGAGAAAACTGGAGAGAGTGAGTATGGAAATGCAGTCTCTAGACACAAATTATGGCAAAGAAGAAAATATAGCCTGAGTATAGAGAGAGACTTTTCTACCTGCATACCTTGTCCCTAGGCCAAGTCAGCAGACTGAGTAGGCTGTGAGGCTGCTGAGCTCCTGCTCATGCCCAGTGTTCATGGAACTGGAAAATGTACTGTGGTGAGAGTCGTTCAAGCCCCTCCAGTTTCTCCCCTCTGAGACAGGGAGGGCCTTATATCAGTCTGGCCTCAGCTCAGTCTGGCCTCAAACTCTGGCTCCTCTTGTCTCCACTGTCCATGGGCCAAATTTCAGGTCTGCGTTGCGACACCAGCTCTCAGGCTTTTAAGCTGTTTGGTCTCAAACTTGGCTCCAGACTTCTTGACAACTGCTTGTCCCAGGTGTGGAGTGCATCCTGAGAGCTCTAAAGCAGTGAAGAAAGCTGCGATGTCCTCAGAACAAGAAGAGGAAGGACGGCCTTTCAGTTCTCCAAGAAAATCGGGACCACAAAAGTATGCCTAGAAACTGGGCAACAGACTGGCCCACAGGTGCTCAGTGGACTGCCTGGGACCTGAGCAGACTCAGTGGACGTGAGTGAGAGAATTATGTCGAACCATATGGGCATTAGCAACCAGGTGCCGAATCATTGGCCTGATCCTTGGATGCCATCAAATCTCCCAATGCTGTAAGCAAGTGTTAAGGAATGTATTTCATCTGTTAATTTCTGGGTCTTTTTAATCATGAGGCTTTATGTTGAAGAACTTGCTCTGATATCCAGAAAGCCTCCAGGTTAATTAAGGAAATCCATAGTTCCTTAAGAATGGGTATGTTCTGACTGACTCTTACCTTGAGGCTATAGACTATAGGACCCACAGCATGGAATGGACACATGTCTGCCTGGCTTGGGCAAACTTTTGTGATCAAGGATTTCTTGTAATGACCCAGCAGCCACTGCAGGTGAATGTTGTAATCCAGAGTGACTGGGTCGGGTCATTTTGTGGTTGCAAACCAGGACACTGGGGAGCTTCTCAGGTTAGCATGAGCATGATGGATCTGTCAATACTCCACCTTCCAGCAGGATCATGAAATACCAAGGCGTACACCATTGATTGTCTCCATCTTGTCTGTAGCCAAGGGAGTGTGCCCAGTCTCCTTTGCTTGGCACCATCTTTATGGCAGCCTTAGCATCTGAAAATCCTACTAGGAGGCAGAGCTGCCACTTCCCGCTTAGTAGGAATCCCTGTAGAGCGCTTGGGCTCAGTCCCTGCCTTCCATCCACCCAGTCTGTGTCTCACTTGTAGTGAACCTTTCTGGCAGGGAGGAGGCTCTTAACCTGCTGCCACCTGCTGCCCAGGCAGGTTTCTGGGCTCCATTGATCCTCCTGCCTCTGCTTCCTGAGTGCTCAGATCACAGGTCTTATCCTTGCAGAGAGTTTTTTTTTAAAGATTTATTTATTATTATAAATGAGTACACTGTGGCTGTCTTCAGGCACACCAGAAGGGGGCGTCAGATTTCATTATGGGTGGTTGTGAGCCACCATGTGGTTGCTGGGATTTGAACTCATGACCTTCCGAAGAACAGTCGGTGCTCTTACCTGCTGAGCCATCTCTCCAGCCCCTTTGCAGAGAGTTTTAAGACAGCCTTTGTCCTGTTCCCCAGATCTTGTCTTCACAATAATAAAGATCCTGAATTTAAAAAACATACAAAAACAAAAAACAAAAACAAACAAACAAACAGCCTGAAAAAACAAAGCTACTGGTGTAATTGCAACCTGAATATTCTGGGAGTCACCAACCACTTTCTGAGGGGATTTCAGGCCAACTGCACAACACAGAACTCATACCTGGAATTATTACTAGGGCAAAAACCCATAGATAGTATGAGAGCCAACTACTATTACTTTGAAAAACATGGGCTGGTGAGATGGCTCAGTGGGTAAGAGCACCAACTGCTCCTCCAAATGTCCTAAGTTCAAATCCCACATGGTGGCTCATAACCACCCATAATGAGATCTGATGCCCTCTTCTGGTGCTTCTGAAGACAGCTACAGTGTGCTTATTTATAATAATAAATAAATCGTTAAAAAAATTTAAAACAAAAAGAAAAACATAGTACTTAACAGACTTCTAAAGAAGGAAATTCGTTTTATTTAAAAAAAAAATGGGCTGGCTCAGTGGGTAAGAGTATTGACTGTTCTTCCAAAGATCCAGAGTTCAAATCCCAGCAATCACATTGTGGCTCACAACGATCTGTAATGGGATCTGATGCCCACTTCTCGTGTGTCTGAAGACAACTACATTGTACTTATATATAATAATAAATAAATCTTTTAAAAAAATTGAATGACAGTTAACACAGTGACCTAAAACTGTTCAGAATGAAGAGACTAAAATATTGCAGAGTATTTAGTTCTGAGTGGGGCCTTTTTTCACAACCTTACCTTCCAAAAGTCAGTATTACTGCAAAACTAGGGTCTAAAAGATTGTAAGAGGCAAAGGTGAGAAAGGTGGGAAACAGCATATATTAACTCAAACAGTTGTGACAGCAAATACAAGACATCTAGACATTCAAGCCAGACAAAATTCCATCAAGTACATGTTGGTTGGGGGCAATCCCACTGTCTCACTAATAGCTGAGGATCTACTAGTAATTGAAAGCTTCCAGAAAGAGTATGTTTAGTTTTCTTTAAAGGTGTGTTCCTTATGAGGTAAAACACCAGATACCCAAAAGTATATACTGTACATGATGGATTAAAAAAAAATGAGAATGCTAAGTTGGCAGTTCTATGATGAAAGGCAGATCTGTGAAAAGTTAGAGCAGAGATGAGTGCGGTCAAACTGTGATGTATGAAATTCAAGGAATTAACAAAGACACCTTGAAAAGGATTCCCCTCTCCCTGAGGGATTTATTTCTTATGTTATAGAAATGGATCGGCCACCAGAGAAAAAGGATAAACTGAGAAAAAACAACCATTTTTCCATGTGTAAAATGATGCTGCTATTAAACAAAAATACAGAACTTACTTATCCAAAATAAGGTGTGGGACTTTAGAGGAATATAGGGCAAAGTGCATAACCACAAATTACTGCTAACTGTGTTGTAGACTGCCAAGAGTCCACATCACAAAGTTCAAAAAGTTACAAAAGCAAATTTTCTGAACTCCATGAAATAAAAACAGTGGTAACATTTTTGACCACATCTTTGTTTATTTTGTTTGATGTTGATTAAAGAAGAATTTGAAACAAAGGGCAAAGTCAGTAAATGTGGAGGATACAACCAAATGAAATGTTTCTGTGCAGGGAAAGAGATGAGGCTCAAGTTCTTCTCTACCATCTTCAGTCTCTGCTTGCATCAAAGATATGGATCTCCAAATCCCAGTTTGTCACTCACAAATGGAAATAATCTCTCTTTAGAATAGAAAGTTGACCACATATAAAAAAGTAAAAAGAGGTAAAATTGACAGAACCACCTCAGGAATGTGAAAACATCTTTGACTGTTGTGTCAACGTTTCTTTATGGTATCTTCTACCCCTGAGATTCTCTCTTCTATCTCTTGTATTCTGTTGGTGATGCTTGCATCTATGACTCCTGATCTCTTTACCTCTAGGGTTGTCTCCCTTTGTGATTTCTTTATTGTTTCTATTTCCATTTTTATATCCTAGAAGGTTTTGTTAAATTCCTTGATCTGTTTGTGTTTTCCTGTAAACGTTAAGGGAATTTTGTGTTTCTCTTTAAGGGGTTCTACCTGTTTACCTGTGTTCTCCTGTATTTCTTTAAGGGAGTGACTTATGTCTTTCTTAAAGCCCTCTATCATCGTCATGAGATGTGATTTTAAATCAGAATCTTGCTTTTATGCTGTTGGGGTATCCAGGGCTTGCTGTGGTGGGAGAACTGGGTTATAAAGGTACCAAGTAGCCTTGGATTCTGTTGCTGATGTTCTTTCACTTGCCTCTTGCCGTCTGTTATCTCTGGTGTTAGCTGGTCTTCCTGTCTCTGACTGTGGCTTGTCCCTCCTGCAAGACCATGTGTCAGCACTCCTGGGAGACCAGTTCCCTCTGGGAGGAATTTGGGTGTGGAGAGCTATGGCATAGAGTCAGCTCTGGGTGCAGACAGAAACGAGAAGGATCATGTTCCTGGCTATTTCTTGGTTCTTGTGTCCTGATGGCTCTGGGCAGATCCCTCTTGGGCTAAGAATTTGAGCAGAATTAGTGGTCTTACCTATGCTCACAGGTGTGCCAGCACTCCTGGGAGACTGCTCTCTCCAGGTGGTATTTGGATATGGAGTGCCATGGCACAGGATCAGCTTCTGGTACAGATGGAATCCTGAAGGATCATGTAATAACATCTTTACAGAATCAAGTTCCTTTGATAACTATCCCCAGGCATTCGATTCTGCACACCTTGGTCCTTTTATAGGAACTGGTTTTGCTCCGTAAAAATTAAAAAACAACAATATCTCTGGAGATGTTTCAAACTCTAGAAAGTACACTTCTCCAAAAGCTTTTACCTATTGTCTTCTGCTCAGTCATGGTAATCCAGACTCACTTCTGAAATACTGGGACATGTAGAATCTTGATACTTTGAGAAGCTGTGATAAAGTCAGAGGTAGTACCAGGAATCATGAGATAATCACAGTGAATCCTGAGTTCGTCCAGGTATGAGCCGTTAAAAACTGGAAATCCTTCTGTTAAACTGTTACAGATAGAAAAATACAATAACTTTAACCTTACAACATTGGGTTCCATAGTAGTAAAAACCCATAAAGCTTTCTCTATGTAGCAACAACGTTCTCTTAAAATGTTGCATGCTGAAATTACATCTTCAGGAATATATATGTGCATACAAATATGTGTATAACAACCATTAAAGGGAAAACAGGCCATGGATTAGAAAGAAAACAAGGAATTATAAATATAAGAGGTTTGGTATCCTCACACCAGTCAGATTGCCTAGGATAAAAAACTCAGGTGACAACAGATGCTGAGAGGTTGTGGAGAAAGAGGAACACTCCTTCACTGCTGGTGGGATTGCAAACTAATACAACTACTCTGGAAATCAGTTGGGCAGTTCCTCTGGAAATTGGACATAGTTCTACCAGAGTACCCAGCTATACCACTCCTGGGCATATACCAAGAAGATGCTCCAACATGTAATAAGGACACATGCTCCACCATGTTCATAGCAGCCTTATTTATAATAGCCAGAAACTGGAAACAACCCAGATGTCCCTCAACAGAGGAATGGATACAGAAATTGTGGTACATCTACACAATGGAGTACTACTCAGCTATTAAAAACAATGAATTTATGAAATCCTTAGGGAAATGGATGGATCTGGAGAATATCATCCTGAGTGAGGTAACCCAATCATAGAAGAACACACATGGTATGCACTCTCTGAAAAGTGGTTATTAGTACAGAAGTTTGGAATACATGAAGAACAACCCACAAACAACAAGACACTCAAGAAGAAAGAAGACCAAAATGTAGACATTTCATTCCTTCTTAAAAGGGGGAACCAAACACCCATGGAAGGAGTTTCACAGATTAACTATGGGGCAGAGACTGAAGGAAGGACAATCCAGCCTGATATAGCTTTCTCCTGAGAGGCTCTGACAGTACCTGACTATCACAGAAGTAGAGGCTCACAGACATCCATTGAACTGAGTACAGCTTCCCCAATGAAGGAGTTAGAGAAAGGACATAAGGAGCTGAAGGGTTTGCAACCCCTTAGGACGAACAACAATATGAACTAACTAGTACCCTCAGAGCTCCCAGGACTCAACCACCAACTAAGGAGTACACATGGTAGGACTAATTGCTCTGGCAGTATGTGTATAGTAGAGGATTGCAAAGTCAGTCATCAATGGGAGGAGAGGCCCTTG
>NW_022196906.1:49798267-49798951 GCF_008632895.1 Mastomys coucha | reverse complement strand
CAAGGTATATGCACTTAAAACTGAGTCTTTCAAGACATAAATATTATAACACAGTAATATTACCAGCCTAAAACTGTTTTAAACCATTGAGAATAAAGTGACATTTTCCTAATATTCCGATTTTCTTTCAGTTTCTAGTTCTCAAAAGTCTATGGCCGTGTCTATACTCTGTATTTGGGCAGGAAGCCCACTGTGGTGCTGCATGGCTATGAGGCAGTGAAGGAAGCTCTGGTAGAGCATGGGGAGGTGTTTGCTGGAAGAGGAAGGCTCCCAGTTCTGGATAAAGCTACCAATGGAATAGGTAAGTGTAGATGGACTTACCTATGTACTGCATAGTATTCATAGTGAGCCCGAGGATGGAAAGCAGAGGCCATGTCTACTCCTGAGACACCGTGTGGAATCTTATGGCTACCCCCAGGAATCTTCTTCTTCTTCTATCTCTGAGACATACTCTGTACTGTCTGTTCTTATTTCTTTAGGCATTGCATTTAGCAATGGAAATATATGGAAAGACACGAGGTACTTCACACTCATGACCCTGCGGAATTTGGGCATGGGGAAAAGAAGCCTTGAGGACTGTGTTCAAGAGGAAACACAGTGCCTTGTGGAGGAACTGAGGAAAACCAATGGTAAGTGCAGGTTTAGAATCTGGCATTTTCTTCTTGATCTAGGTGTGGCTGTATG
>NW_022196906.1:49790596-49795104 GCF_008632895.1 Mastomys coucha | reverse complement strand
ACAGTTCTGAGATATTCTCACTTAAAACACCAGTCAATGATAAATATCCATGATTTTTGGAGAGAATCCGTTCTGCTTCCTTTATCTCTCTTTATATACTTTGCTAAAAGTCCAGCATTCACATGTATTCATTTCTGAAACATTTCAACAGTATTTAAAATATGAATTCCTCAACTTCAGTACTTGTTTTTGGCAGAAAACTTGACCATTCTGCATCCTTTATATTTCCATTTGAATTTTCAGATACATTAATACTTTCTACAAAGAGGCCAATGGATATTCATACAAAAATTACACACTTAATTCCTCAATCATTTTAAAGGGTTGTTCCATTTTCAAAACAGAGATAAAACTAACATATGCTGTAAATAAGTGCTTTTTGAATGCACTGTAGCATTATTTAGTGCATTTACAAACACTGCACCTACCAGGAATCTAGTTTCAAAACACTGTATCATTCTGCAAAAAAACCACAGTCATTAACTACTCCCCAAAGTCCACCACATTATTAGTAACTGTCAGAGTGATTTCTGTCTTTATAGATTTTCCTCTCTCTCTGACTGAGTGAACTGACATCTAAACCAGCCCTTTGTGTACAAGACTTTACTTTCTGTCTTCTTGCAATTGCACAAAATCTTAGAAGTTCCTAGAAGTATAGTTTGTTTCCATACTTCCTACTTCTGTTACAACAAACTTCATTTACAAGGATGAGAACACAATGCAGATATTTATCATTCATGTATCTTTGTGTTATTTCTATGTCCAAATTGCCTAAGTAATGTATCTGGGAATATCAGTACACATGTTTTTTTATTGATTTAAGTTTTATTGCATTATGATGAGAAAAGATACATGATTTCAATTTATCTGAATTTCTTAACATTTAAAAACAAATTTTAAGTAAATAGAATTACATCACATTCTTGTTTCTCCTTTGTACCCCAACTCCTCTCAGAGACCCCCCCCTTCAATACCTGCAATATCTTTCAGGTTTGTTTTTTTATTTTGTCATATTCTTTAAAATTTATAAAATATTGTAACAATAAAAATGAGTATTATGAAAATTATTTGATATAAAACAACAATCAATTGAACAGTCTTATGTAAATGCTTATCTATAACAATACTGAAAAACATACATTTGTCTCAATATAAATTTGAAATAACTCCAAACATATTAACTGTATATTTTAATACATCACTACTAGTATTTTTTAAATGAACATAAACAGATAGATAAAGTCTTTTGTTTCTTTGCTTTGGTTTTAGTAGAGCTTAAAATCTTGGCTCTTCAAGATTTTAAACTACTAAATACAAAACAAACATACAAACAAAAAGACTTTATATATTTATGTTCATTTAAGAAAATACTAGTAGTGATGTATTATTTTGAAATACATAGTTAATATGTTTGGAGTTATTTAAAATTTATATTGAGAAAAACATATGTATTTTCAGTATTGCTGTAGACAAGCACCTACATAAGACTGTTAAATTGATTGTTGTTTTATATCAAACAACTTTTATAATATTCATTTTATTGTTATAATATTTTATACATTTTAAGGAATGTGACAAAAAAGATATTGTAGGTATTGAAGGGGGGTCTCTGGGAGGAGTTAAGGTACACAAGGGAAACAAGAATGAGATATAATTCTATTTACTTAAAATATGTTTTTAAAAGTTAACAAATTCAGATAAATTGAAATCATGTAACTTTTCTCATCATAATGCAATAAAAGTAAAAAAAATCTTGGCTCTTACTGTGGTACAACCACAAAATAAGAACAATTTTTAGACATTGGAGTAGTACATGGTAATAAGGCTATACTTCAATGACCCTCACATCAACAAAGGATTTTACCTCCGTCATACTTAAGCTGAGAGTTGACAGTTCTGCTGCACCAAAGAATGAATCATAGGCACAATTTTTGGATACAGATTTCCTGCTGTGGTCAAAGATATTTGACTTCAGTGATTGTCGTCATTCTCAGCTCACAGAGAACAAGTTACATTCATTTAAGAAATAGTGTGTGTATTAAGATGGTCTATCCATGAAGTCATTCACCAACTGTTTCAATGAACAATGGTTCTGCTTGGAGAGTGGCACAGACAATGGGTAAGGGTAAGAATCTGGTCCCTTGGCTGTGGTGATTTTGAAAAACATTCATCTTACAGAAAGAATAACTTATAAAGTCATCTTCTTCAAACTTGATACAATAGTTACAAACATCAAGCAAAGCATTTAGTCTCACTTTGTTGGTCTCTTAAAAGCCACCTCCTAAGTTAATTTTCTACATTTCTACTGGCTGTATAAATAATTTTGAAATATGTAAGCTGTTCTGAAAACCATAGTACAGTGTAAGAAAATCAAATAAACAATCCTACTAATAAAGAGGCTAAGATAAAAGAAGCCTGATTTCAAGACCATTATGTGGAACCTAGGAAGACACTGTCATGTACAAACAAGCAGAAAGTGTATATGGATTAAATAATATTGGACCTATTTCTCCAATTACCAAATTAGAGAGACCACTGGATGATAGCCAACAAATTTCTAGTTCATCATATTTTTGGATTTCAATTGATTAGGATATGTTGGTAATATTAATTTTCATATTAAGATATTAAGAAAAAGTAATTGCTACTTCCTGTTATTTTTGTTGTTAGAGATGGAATTAGGTTTGTGTGGGTTTATTGAAAGATTACTTCCTTGCTTCTTCTAGAGTGTAGTTTTGTTCCTTATGTTAGCATTTTCCATCTATTATCCTTTGTAGGGCTGGATTTGTGGAAAGATATTGTGTTAATTTTTTTTTGTCATGGAATATCTTGGTTTCTCTATCTATGGTAACTGAGAGTTTTGCTAGGTATAGTAGCCTGGGCTGGCATTTGTGTTCTTGTAGGATCTGTATGAGATCTGCCCAGGATCTTCTAGCTTTCATAGTCTCTGGTGAGAAGTCTGGTGTATTTCTGATAGCCTTGCCTTTATATATTACTTTACGTTTTTCCCTTACTGCTTTTAAAACTCTTTCTTGGTTTAATGCATTTGGTGTTTTGATTATTATAAAACAGGAGGAATTTCTGTTCTGGTCCTGTCTATTTGGAGTTCTGTAGGCTTCTTGTATGTTCATTTGGAGTTCTGTAGGCTTTCTCTACGTTGGGGAAATTTTCTTCTATAATGTTGTTGAAGATATTTATTGGACTTTAAGTTGAGAGTCTTCACTCTCGTCTATACCTATTCTCCTTAGGTTTGGCCTTCTCATTGTGTCCTGGATTTCCTGAGTGTTTTGGGTTAGGAGCTTTTTGCTTTTTGCATTTTCTTTGACTGTTGTGTCAATGTTTTCTATGGTGTCTTCTGCCCCTGAGATTCTCTCTTCTATCTCTTGTATTCTGTTGGTGATGCTTGCATCTATGACTTCTGATCTCTCCTAGGTTTTCTAACTCCAGGGTTGTCTCCCTTTGTGATTTCTTTATTGTTTATATTTTCATTTTTAGGTCCTGGATTGTTTTGTTCATTTCCTTCACCTGTTTGATTGTGTTTTCCTGTAATTCTTTATTTTGTGTTTCCTCTTTAAGGGCTTTTAGCTGATTTCCTGTGTTCTCCTGTATTTCTTTGAGGGAGTTATGTCCTTCTTAAAGTCCTGTATCATCACCGTGAGAAGTGATTTTAGATTTGAATCTTGCTTTTCAGGTGTAATGGTGTATCCAGGACTTGCTATGGTGGGAGAATTGGGTTCTGATGATGCCAAGTAACCTTGGTTTCTGTTGCTTATATTCTTACACTTGCCTCTCTGGCCATCTGTTTATCTCTAGTGATACCTGCCCTAGCTAAATCTGACTGAGGCCTGTCCTACTGTGATTCTGGTTGTGTCAGAACTCCTCAGAGTCAAGCTATCTCTGTGATCCTGTAATTCTGAGGTCCTGTGATCCAGGACCCATTAGAGTGCCTGGGAGTGGAGCTTCCTCTGGATGTTGTGGGGCTGGCTGCAAAATTTGTGCCCAAGATCTGCTCAGGGCACCAGCCCAGAAAGACTAGTAGTAACCCGAGCCACTGAGCAGGTGGAGTTCCTACGTTCTGGTCCAGCTGGTCCCAGTTACTCCCTGTGTTGGGACAGATGTTATGTCCTCCTCACCTCTGATCCTCTGATCCTGGGCTTCTAGAGAGCCTGGGAGTGGAGCTACCTCCAGACGTCCTGCAGAATTTGCACCCAAGGTCTGTTCAGGGCACTGGCCCAGACAGACTGGAAAGAACCAGTGTTACTGGGCTGGCAGAGTTCCTGCGAGCCTGGGTCCCACTGATCCCTGCACATGTATTTTTGACAGCATGTTTCATTTTATGTGTGCCTATCTCCAATAACTGGGGTTTCTGATTGAAAAGGTAATTTCATATTTATCTTTGTAAAGAAAGCTGAATTTTTCAATAGACAATGTAAAATTTAGTGGATAAAATATCCTTAATTTTTAAAGTTTTTTTCATGTGTGAGGCAGTTTGGTCTGCACAGGAGTTT
>NW_022196906.1:49785925-49787469 GCF_008632895.1 Mastomys coucha | reverse complement strand
AGAAGACAGAGATCCCTGAGGCCTCTTTTATGTAAAGTCATATTAAAAATACTTGGCAAAGAGGGTCTTTAATTGTGAAATCTTTATCAGTGGAATATTGGCTTCTTTTGGTCTGTACTTATGGCAGAAATGCTGCACTTGTCATTTACTAGCTGTCAGAATTCAATTTTTGTGACTGGAGTATGTTGGCATAGGTGATAGAGGGCTGCTAGAGCTATGACTGCCCTGTTAGGAGAAAAAGAAAAGGTTCCCCGTTCCTGTCTACAAATTCCATAGAGAACAATAGGACCTACTTTGTGATATCAGAGGAACACTTTCTTGTGAATTCAAACGATAGAGCAAGGTATAAGTGTTAATGTTGGGAGACATAGCAACCAGCATAGGATATTAACCAGAAGAAAATGTGCCTTTCCCACAAAGAGTGTATCTCCTGAGTCTTCCTTCCTCTCCTTCAAATTTCACTTCTCTTCTTCCATTAGTCAGGGCACACTAGGCAGAGAGGAAATAGATAGGGCAGCCCTAGCTCTAGCAGCCCTCTGTCACCTATACTAACATACTCAAGTCATCAAAACAGTTCATGATGGGTTAGAGCAGAAGAACTTCTGCATGACCCTGTGCTTTTTTTCTAAGCCTAAGCTGTCATCCAGGACTATTTAAGCGTTGAAAGCTACCATACGCCCCAGAAATGACCATGTCCTTCTCAGAATGTACATTTTTGTTAAACACATTTCTGTCTGCCTTTCTCTGCTCTATTGAGTAGTGAAATACAGTCATCATATTACAGATGGTTTCACATTGCCTCCCAGTCCATAGGCTATAACATTTTGCCTGCTTGGTTGGTTTTCAGAATACAACAATAGAAGAATGATGGAGATTTCAAAAGCCAAACTGTTAGATTGCAATTTTCTATACAAGCCTAAGTATATCAAGAACATTATTTAAATTAATTCATCTGAGGACAGGAGTGAAATCAGACTTACTTCTTGAAAGTCACACTTTGATTTCTATGATAGTTAGGTGAAGCACAGCCATGGACTGCTGTTAGGAAGAAGTAGACTTGCTCCTGGGTACTTAGGAAGACTGAAAATAATGTAGATGTCAGAGAAGGCAAGGCCCCTTCCAGGACATAATGCTGAAGCAGAGACTAATAATAGGTGGAGTCTTAGATAAAGTACAAGTGTTTATTAGAGACCCACACTTCAGTACAGTTTTCAGATGTCACAAAGATCTCATATGTCTTTAAGGATCATTGACAATCCATGCTCATTTTCTAGTTAGAGTGGCACAAACTTATAATCAAGGAATTTTGGAGGCAGGGTAATCAGAAGTTCTAGGTTTATGTCAGCTCTAAGTTGCATAGAGATTTCAAGACAACCCTTTCTGGGTGGGTGGATGGATGGATGGATGGATGGATGGATGGATGGATGGATAGATGGGTAGGTGGATGGGTGTGTGGGTCATTGGGTGGGTGGTTGGATGGATGGATGGGTGGGTGGGTGGGTGGATGGATCGATGGATGGGTGGATGGGTAGATGTGTGGTTGG
>NW_022196906.1:49764604-49785876 GCF_008632895.1 Mastomys coucha | reverse complement strand
GGATGGTTGGGTGGGTGGATGGATGGATGGATGGATGGATGGGTGGGTGGGTGGGTGGGTTGGTAGATAGATGTGGGAAGATTGGTTGTATGAAAAATTAAAAGTTTTGACTTTTTGAAAAAGAAGATGCTGAAAACATTTATGCAGATTAATTCACTTAATCCTCTTAGTGATCACTTCACATGGAAATTAGTTTTATTATATTAGAACACTGAAAAATGAAGAGAAGTAACCAGTTTGACATTTTATGAGACTGTGGCAGATTTATTCCATATACTATATTATTACTTCCTATGCTTACACTCCAGATAGTGAACAGGATGCAGTTCTTACCCACAAGGTGATCGCAATCCAGAGGACATAATTGGTCTGTCCTCCAGCTTATATAGAAAGACTTAATTTGCAACCTCCAGTATCACAAAGTTGCCCCAACTAAATGTTCCTTGTGCCTCATTCTCCTCTCTTCTCCCATGCAGTACATTATTTCTGCTAGCATTTTCAGATCCCCACCTCTCCATCCTTGCTAGAATGGCATTGTGTGCCCCAAGTATGAATAGAGGCACTGTTGCTTTTTAACATCTTTACATTTCTGCTTTATACAATAGCTTTATTTATTTGTGTTGTGGATATATGGTCACATCTGAATTAAAATAAAATTATTTCCAACTCAGATTAAAAGACTTTTGAAGTATAACTTGGCCATCAAATTTATCTTTCAAATGAACTTACAGTGGGAAAGAGATTTATATTTGCATGTCACAAAGAATGATCTACCATGGTCCTTTCTTCTCCAGACTTAATGACTTGCCTTAAATGAGCAGATGTTTAAACATCTAATTCTCCTTAGCAAAGCTGTATTCCCACTCAACCCAGATAGTAGCAAACCTCAGCTTGAATTTAAGAATTCAGTGGGGTAGTATTAACTCTTCTGCAAACATTCACTCATGTTCTCTTAGCAAAATCAAGACACAAAAAAACACATTTTAGAAAGACCCATCTCACTGTTCTTCACGTAGGAGCATAATATTGTTTGGAACATTTTAATGGGTTACAGGCTCAGCATTTATCCACTTTTCCTCCATGAGCAAAGCATAGGCTCTGCTGGGTACCTGGAAGTTCTCCAAACCTCATTCTGCCACTTCACTTGCATTTTTGTATCAAATAGTCTCCTAAGTAACATTTTGGGGTGGTTTTTCCTTCTCAGTTTCTCCCATATACTATTTCTAATGCGAAAGAAGAAGCCTAAACCAGAAAGCAGGTTTCAGATAATCCCTGTAAGAAAACATTTCTGACATTGCTTATCACTATTCCCTTTCCTTTCCTCTAGACTAAATTAAGCAGACCCTGTGCTTGCTAGCAGAATCATTTCTAATCTGGCTGTGCTTCATTTCCTTCTGTCCCATCACAGGGCTTTTAACACAGCTGCTACCCCCGCCCAAAGAAAAGTAGAGAAGACTCATGCATAAATAACATTAGGCAGTATCTTGCTGAAATATTAGAACCCACAAAAATGTGCTCAGATTCCCTGACCTCCAGGCAAGAGAGGAAACAGAGTTGGCTTTGCAGAACTATTGCAGGACAGTTGAGGATGGAACTGTATAGAGCCCATCTTGACCTATCTGGGGTCTCTTCTAATTCTGGTACCATGTTCCTTACCACTCACCAAAGGCTTGCTTCCTTCTGGTTGTATGCACATTTTGTCCCCATTTCCTGACAGTCTCAAGAACTATACCATCAGTTGAAAGAAATTACTTATATTTCAGTTCCTTCAAATCTAGTTAGTTCTTTCATTTCCTCTTTTACTTGCTTTTGATGGTCTAACACACAACTAACATTCTTTTATTCTCTGGGTCTGGATTGCTTCAAAAAATTTTTTTAATGAAAAGAGATTCTAATATAAGAGAATTCAGGAACCCTCCTCAAAAATTACCTAATCATCAAAAGATTATGTAGATACAATGTGGTATTCCAGATCCTATCCTGGGAAAGAGAAAAATCCATCAGTAGAAAAGCTAGGAAAGTCCAAAGGTCCTAGTGAATAGTTGAGTATAGCACCCATGTGTTTTCTCAGTTTTGATGAAGGTACATAGCAGTTTATATAAAGTGAAGCTAGATGAAGGCTGTGGAAACACCCTCTTATCCTTGTAGCTTTCCTGTAAATGTGAATAATTATAAAATGTTTCTAAGTTTGTAATGATACTAAAGCCAAGGCTTTATAGATTTGGAATACTTAGTAATAAATGTGCAGAAAGTCAAACATACACTTGATTTCTCTATAGTGTTCTTGCTATAAATCCATCACACATTCAGAAGTCACATAAACCTAGATATTCTTGACTTTGTGTGTAAATTGTGAGCAGTTAATTGATTTCTTTGAAGCTAGTTTTTTGGGGTTTTGGGGTTTATAACTGGGATATTCATCACTGCCTTCAGAGACTATCCTGAGGAGCCACCACATGGGAACTGTTAACTTGTTCTTCATAGCAGCCATTCAGAGTGCTACTTTGAGAAGAGTAAAATTTAGATACCTGTTTTCACTCTATCTTTGTTTTCACTCCTGAAAATTATTCTCTTTCCTTGTTGATATCCAGGATTGTCTAGGTCTTGACTTTTACTAAAAATAAGATTAAAAAAAAAGCAAAATAAATAAGACAGGATGTAACATAAGGTTGTACAATCCCTACAGTTAGCTTTCTATCTCTGGCTTCTCCTTCCTATTATATCCTCTTCAAGTAGGCCTAAGAACAAGATCTGCCTTATCTGAGACTCCCTGGGACTCCTCCTGTTTGTAACTTACCCACATGTACTCTGTGATATGTTTTGTAATGTGATGGCATGATGCAGCAGGACACTTAGCAGGCCATGCTGAGGCATCTCCCCCAGCCCCTGAGGTTCCAGCCATAGGACTGGGCTAGTATAAAATGA
This sequence comes from Mastomys coucha, assembly GCF_008632895.1. Classification (NCBI taxonomy): domain Eukaryota; kingdom Metazoa; phylum Chordata; class Mammalia; order Rodentia; family Muridae; genus Mastomys; species Mastomys coucha. The sequence continues at coordinate 49,782,951 of NW_022196906.1, read as the reverse complement.
AATTTATTTGGGAGCATGAGAAGAGGGCTTGAGAAGGGAGTAGAGGCAGAGAAAGAGAGGGGACAGAGAAGGACAGAGAGACAAAGAACAGAAGAGGCTAGCCTGGAACACATGGAGAGACAGAGAGGGAAGGGGAGAAGACAGGGAAAGAGAAAGTGGGTGGTGCAGAGAGAGTAAGGGCAAAGAGAATGCCACACTGAGAGAAAGGATCAGAAAGAAAGGGGAGCCAAACAGTCCTTTTATAGCAAGCCAGGCTCCTACATGACTGTTGCTAGGTAACTGTTGAGTGGGGCCTAGAAAAAATGCTGACACTCTGGACGTGGCTTTTCCAAGAACATGGATGTTTCTAAGCCTCAGTTTCCTCATTGTAATTTGATGGGCTCCTCTCAAGAGAATTTCTACCATCAGAGTGCCAGAAATTAAACTTTGCTTTAATTAATTTGATTCAGTAAATATTTATTGATCACCTACTTTTTAATAGACCCAATTTAAACATAATCCCAACTGTTAGAATTAAATAAATAAGAAATATGCTCTAATTTACAACTTAATTAAGTAAATAGAAAGATCAGTAGGGATAAAAGTGTTGGAGAGAAATTGGGGTGCTATAGGTATACTTTTCTCCATGGCTTCAAAGTACAGTTCCTTCCTGGGAGTCTGTGACCCAGAAGAGTTTAAACATGTCACAGCTCCTGCCAGTATTCCTGCCAATCACAGATTCTTCCTTGGTCATATGGTCCAAAATCAATTTTGTCTCCTATTAAGCCATTCAGAACCTTTGAGATAAACAAAGTAAGAGAGAAATTGCTATGATAAGACATCTCTTAACATCCTGCAAGTCACTCTGAAGTTGTTAAAGGTAGGAGTGTAAAAGAAGTTGTAGAAAGATCCTCTTCTATAGATGCTTGGTTTCAGTTCATTGTGGGTTTTGTTTGATTGTTTGTTTATGTGTATTTCAGATAACCTAGGCTGGCTTCAAGTTAAACTTGTCGAGGCTGGACTTTAGCTCCTGAAACTTGTCTCCACCTCCCTTTGGTAGGATTAGAGCATGTGCCACCATGCCTAGAAACTTTTAAGTTATTGAGTAATAACTTAGAAAATTGTCCATATTTATACCAGTTGAGTCCTAAAGAACTCACCAAAGTATTCAATTCCTCCTTCTCCAGGCCACTCTGTATATATCCCTTGATTCATTTATCTTGTTGTATTGCATTTATTTCTTAAATTTGTCCCCCACTAGACTATGAGTGCTAAGCCCAGCCTAGTGCCTGTTCACTTTGGAGAACCTGAGAATAAGATAATTGACTTCACTGTGGATGGTTGCAATGAACCCCATACTAGTTTTTAGTCATCTTTCTCATAACAGCTTCCAAAAGAAGAAAAAGCATAATCATCAAGCCTTGTTACCTTGTTGTTATCCTCCATCACTGCCCCTCCCTCCCTGCTCCCTTCACTCTGAATCCAGATGGGTTCTAACACAGTTAGATGACCCAATCCAGCACCCAACAAGAAAGCTTTCTAAAGGGTCCACATTCTAATTAGCATCACAAAGTAGGGGTTCCCTGGTCTTGACAAAGCTTCTCTAGCCTTTCTCTGCCTCACCATGCTACCTAAGCTTTCAAACTCTACCTCAGAGTTTCAATCTTGTTGGCACCACATTCCCACAAGTTTAGAATTTCAGTCTTGTGAAGTACTTGCCCTAGAACCTTAGTCCTTTGGGTGTTTGTGCCTACAGCTAGAAATCTGAGCATAGGCACTTACTCAGATTATAAGAATGTGGGGAAGCCAGCTAAACTGGTTGAAAGTTTTTAAGGGAAAAAAATATGGGGAGAGAATATCAGCTCATACTGCTTGCTTTAAAAAAAAAAAAAAACTATCATTAACATGTATGGATGTAATGTAGGTCCTGGAAGTATGCAAAGTTTTTCCTGCAGAGAACAATCGTAAAAAGTCTCATTTTCAGGATCTCCATGTCTATAAATTGGGCTGAATTCCAAATTTACACACTTCTCAGAACTATTTCTAAATGGGTCTTAAGGTACCACAGATGCTCAGAATGAATGCCTACCCTATCCTGCTAATGAACATGCAAACAGTTTACCCATCTGCCGCCTCTCTCTAAAAAGCTAGGAAGGTCTTCTTCCATGATCACAAAGAACTTAATCACTGTGTGCAGAGAAGTCAAGTACAAAGGCCAGCAGCCTTTGCAGGTCACCAGAGATGAACAGCTGCCTCTCTTTTGATTGGGAAAGCTAGTAACAGTTACTCTACTTAATAATTGGATGGATTCCCAGGCCGTGTAATTCAGACTGAGGCTGTCATTTTTTCTGGCCTTTAACTAAGCCAGGTTATTAGAATGAAGCTACTAATCCTATTAGTCAGTTGTCAACCCATGGTGGGAGAGAGCAGGGGAAGACAGAGCTATTAAGATGTTATATCAGATGCAGAAAGGAGAACTGTGCATTCCATCCTTAGAGATATTTTTTTCTTAATCAAATCATAATTATAAAGCTCTCTTTAAAAAGCTATTTATGAAAGTATTTTCCAACTTTCCATTCTAAATACAGAGTTCTTGCAAAGGAGTTAAAAGGAGAAGATACACTTAGTTACCTTCTAGAATAAAATGTTTTCGACTGAGGAGTAATCTTTACTTGCTAAATCTGTTTTATACATCCTGTGCTTGACTCTTGATTGGGAACACAGAGACTAGAGTATTTAAGCTTATTATCTACACACAAACGCAAATATCTTTTGTATTTTACTTAGACACAAAATTATGGCTGTAAAAGTAGAATTAAATATAGAGAGGATTTTGACTTCACTTGAAGGGATCAGAAAGTCTCACTGGAAGAAGTAACATTTCCTCTGGGTCTCAGAGGTTGGAAAGATGGCATGTGAGCATTACAGGCTGAGCAGGCAGCAGTTCTAATGGAGAAGAGAATTGTAGGAGGCAATGTTTGTGTAGTTACCTTCTGTGCATGCAGAGGACAGGAACAGGCATTAGACAGTATTTGGGAGAGTGTCTCATTTCTAGAACAGTAAGGTGCCAAAATGTGAAGAGAACAAGATGTGCCCAGTGGTAGGCACAGGAAATTAATGTGACAAAATGTGGGAAAGTGACAGAGGGGAGGCTACCTACTGTTCTGACATCTACTTGAATTATTGTGTTTGTTGTGTTTTCACTTATACACTTAATGCCATGTGCTTGAAAGTTTCTCCTTTTTTAAATTCCATTAATTTCAGTACTTGAAATTAATCCATCGTTGAGCTACTTTGATTCCCCTTTTTAGTTAGTACCCATAAGGTAAAGAAGTAATCTCAAGCCAGTTGTGGTGGCTCATGCCTTTAATTCCAGGCAGAGGCAGGTGGATTCAAAGTCAGTGTAGTCTACATTGCAGATTCCAGGCCAACTAAATCTGCATGTATTATCAGACCTTGCCTCAAGAAACCAAAACAACAATAAAATAATCTCAACTATTGTAGGCTTATTAAGTCTGCTGTTAATGTTCAGAAAAGGGAAAGAGCTGTTCCTTTGGCTTTGTTAAGGAGCTAAGTCCATTGGGGGCGTAGCCATCTGTACACTGACAGGCCTCTCTGTACTGATATTACCCATTATATTTGATACAGTGTTTTTAAAAGTTGTCTAAGACAAAGCTGTACTACTTAAGCCACTTACTCAACAAGTACCTACCATTGCTCTCCTCCACTAGAACTAGGGCTGAGGGATAAGTGCGCTGCTTGTATGGAGCTTACAAACTGTAAGATAGACTAGAGCAGAGGAAATACATAGGAGTGATGGTGGACATGCAAGAGAGGTCAGAAGTGTGCTCAGCAAAGTATCCATCTGGCTGGTCCAGAGATTGCTCACTGCATAGCTAATTCAAAAGTAAGCATCATCACCTTGGCTTTTGGAGAAATTGTTTTGTTTTGTTTTTAATTTTATACTTGACCTTTTTCTTTTTTGCTTTATTTTCTTAAAATAATAAAATTTCTATTTTCAGTTATTAGTTAAAAGAATGACTTTGACTGGCCTTTATATTTTCAGAAGTTGCTGATTTTTGTCCTGCTAAATGTCCATTAGAGTCAGTGGTTTAAGATCTTCAGGAGGTCACAACCATATTGGCATATCATAAAAGGCTTTGAGGTTTTTGGTTTTTTTCATAGTTGTATACATTAAACTGGTCTGCTTTTACTCAGTTCTTACCCTCCATCTGCAGTGTTGACCCAGGCTCCTCCCTCAAGCAAAAGAATATGAAAATCTAAACTGAACGTGGGAACAGTAGGTATGGACAAAATGGACAGCAGCCAAGAGCTATAACAGAAATAAGATTATCAGAACTTGGAGGCTAGAAGTCTGAGAGTGGTGGGAGAAAAAAGAGCTGAAAAAGTGATGTGTTGAAAATTGGGTCCTTACCTTCACTGCATTACTGTACTTTATAGAAGAATTTTGCTTATTTTAAAAATTGTTACATATTTTAAAAGCATTGTATCGATAATTTGAGTATAATACAAAAGACTTTTTAAAAGAGTTTATTTTTTTATTAGATATTTTCTTTATTTACACTTCAAATGATATCCCCTTTCCCAGTTTCCCCTCTGGGGGGATGAAAAAACCCCTCTGTTCCCATCTCCCTCCCCCTGCTCACCAACCCACCCTCTCCCACTTCCTGGCCCTGGCATTCCCCTACACTGGGGCATAGAGCTTTCACAGGGCCAAGAGCTTCTCCTCCCATTGATGACCAACTAGGCCATCCTCTGCTACATATGCAACTGGAGCCAGGAGTCCCACTATGTGTACTCTTTGGTTGGTGGTTTAGTCCCTAGGAGCTCTGGGGGTACTGGTTAACTCATATTGTTGATCCTTCTATGGGACTGCAAACCCCTTCGGCTCCTTGAGTCTTTTCTCTAGCTCCTCCATTGAGGACCCTATACACAGTCCAATGGATGGCTGTGAGCCTCCACTTCTGTATTAGTTGGGCACTGGTAGAGCCTCTCAGGAGACAGCTATATCAGGCTCCTGTCAGCCAGCACTCGTTTGCATCTACATTAGTGTCTGGGTTTGGTGATTGACTATGGGATGGATCCCCAGGTGGGGCAGTCTTTGGATTGTCCTTCCTTCAGTCTCTGCTCCATACTTTGTCTCTGCAACTCCTTCCATGGATATTTTGTTCCCCTTCTAAAAAGGATCAAAGTATCCACATTGGTCTTCCTTCTTCTTGAGTTTCATATGGTTTGTGAATTGTATCTTGGGTATTCCCAGCTTCTGGGCTAATATCCACTAATCAGTAAGTGCATATCATGTGTGTTCTTTTGTGATTAGGTTACCTCATTCAGGATGATATTTTCTAGTTCTATCCATTTGCCTATGAAATTCATGAATTCATTGTTTTTAATAGCTGAACAGTACTCCATTGTATAAATGTACCACATTTTCTGTATCCATTCTTCCATTAAGGAGCATCTGGGTTGTTTTCAGCTCTGGCTATTACAAATAAAGCTGCTATAAACATAGTGGAGCATGTGTTTTTGTTATATGTTGGAGCATCTTTTGGGTATATACCTGCTAGTGGTATAGCTGGGTCTTCAGGTAGAACTATTTTCAGTATTCTGAGAACCGCCAGATTGATTTCCACAGTGATTGTACCAGCTTGCAAACCCACCAGCAGTGGAGGAGTGTTCCTCTTTCTCCACATCCTCACCAGCATCTGCTGTCACCTGAGTTTTTGATCTTAGCCATTCTGACTGGTGTGAGGTGGAATCTCAGGGTTGTTTTGATTTGTGTTTCCCTAATGACTAAGGATGTTGAACATTTCTTTAGGTGCTTCTTCGCTATTCAAGATGTGTCAGCTGAGAATTCTTTGTTTAGCTCTGTACCCCATTTTTTATGTTGGTCGCGAGTCTAGCCTTTAACAGCTAAGCCATTTCTCCAGCCCATAACCCAGGTTTTAGTAGGGTTATTTGGTTCTCTGGAGTCTTCTTGAGTTCCTTATATATTTTGGATATTAGCCCTCTATCAGATGTAGGGTTGATGTAGATCTTTTCCCAATCTGTGGGTTGCCATTTTGACCTGCTGACAGTATCCTTTGCCTTACAGAAGCTTTTCAATTTTATGAAGTCCCATTTGTCAGTTGTTTATTTTAGAGCCTGAGCCATAGGTGTTCTGTTCAGAAAATTTTCCCCTGTGCTAATGTGTTCGAGGCTCTTTCTCACTTTCTCTTCTATGAGATTCAACATTTCTAGTTTTATGTGGAGGTCCTTAATCCACTTGGACTTGAGCTTTGTACAAGGAGAAAAGAATGGATCAATTTGCATTCTTTTCCTTGCTGACCACCACTTGAACCAGCACCATTGGTTGAATATGCTGGGTTTTTTTCCCACTGGATGGTTTTGGCTTCTTTGTCAAAGATCAGGTGGTGTGTGGGTTCATTTCTGGGTCTTTAGTTCTATTCCATTGCTCTACTTGTCTGTCTCTGTACCAATACCATGCAGTTTTTGTCTTCATTCCTCTGTAGTAGAACTTGATGTCAGGGATGATGTCTCCTCCACAACTTCTTTTATTGTTGAGAATAGTTTTTGCTATCCTGGGTTTTTTGTTATTCCAAATGAATTTGAGAATTGCTCTTTCTATCTCTGTGAAGAATTGATTTGAAATTTGGTGGGGATTCCATTGAATCTGTAGATTGCTTTTGGTAAGATGGCCATTTTTACTATGTTAATCCTGCCAATCCTTGAGAATGGGAGATTTTTCCATCTTCTGAGGTCTTTGTCAATTTCTTTCTTCAGAGACTTGAAGTTCTTATATAAATCTTTCACTTGTTTGATTAGAATCACACCAAGATATTTTATGTTATTGTGACTATTATGAAGGGTATCATTTCCCTAATTTCTTTCTCAGCCAGTTTATCCTTTAAGTAAAGGAAGGCTACTGATTTGTTTAAGTTGATTTTATATCCAACCACTTTGCTGAAGTTGTTTATCAGCTGTAGTTCTCTGGTGAAGTTTTTGGATCTCTTAAGTATACTATCATATCATCTGCAAATAGTGATATCTTGACTTCTTCCTTTCCAATTTGTATCCCTTTGACCTCCTTTTGTTGTTAATTGCTCTGGCTAGCACTTCAAGTACTATATTGTATAAATAGGGAAAGAGTGGGCAGCCTTGCCTTGTCCCTGATTTAATTGGATTTGCTTCAAGTTTCTCTCCATTTAGTTTGATGTTGGCTATTTTAAAATTATTAATTTTAGAAGTCTGAGTTATCTAGTTTTCATAAGAGCTTACTGTAGTGCAAATAGAAGTAGCAAATGAGTCATTAAAATATACAGTTGCTTACACTAACAGAATCTACATGTTTGCTGGATCCATTGATTGACAGATTATTAATGCTCAGAAGTTTAGAAGATTCAGGTATACCATCTTAGGGAACTAATAATTACATGCTTGTATTTTTCCCTTCCCTAGCTAACAAGTACACACATATCATAATACTTAAAGAAGGCTCAAGCTTATGAAGCGTAGAATACTACTAAATGAAATACAGTGGTTATAGTAGCAGAGGGATTGTATTTATCTCAAGGGCTGCTGTAACAAAAAATCACAGACTGGGTGGAAACAACAGATTATTTCCTCACAGCTCTGGAGGCTACAAAGTTCAAGATCAGCTTCATTCTTTCTGTGTCCTCTGCCTAATTATAGAGGGGCCCTGACTGTGTTCTCAAGTGACTTGTTTGTTTGTTTGTTTGTAGTCTTATCCCTTGTGTGGGGGGGGGGACAAGTCATATCATGACACTCTAAGGGCTTTGTTTTCATTTATTTCTTCAGATAGCTTACGTACTAGTATTGTCCTGAGTTTTGGACTTCAGCATATGAATAGCAGGAGAGTTAGGGCTAAAAGAGGTTGCTATCCTCTTTCTTTCTTACATGTTACTTAAAAACTAAAATAGTGTAGCAGAAAATTTCTCTTTCCTTCCCCATGCCAGAAAAATACAAAGAATTTAGAGAAGTTTCTTCACAGAAAAGTTATGTATAATTCAGAAATTTCATAGGAATAATCATAGATTGAGTTCTGAAATGCTTACTTAATATCTTCTCTAAAATAGCTAAAGAGAAGAGAAAAATGCATACAGCAAAAGTATTAGGTTGTCTTATAATGCTGAAGAACATTCCAGTGGAGAAAACCTTTGTGGAAGTCAATTGTCCTTGTAAGGTAGGAGTTAGGATTACAGAACAGTTACCTTTTTGCTTGATAAATGTGTTCTATCACCGACCTGCTGTTAATGTCCTCCTGCCTCTCTTCCTTCCATCTGCCTGTCTCTAGAAGTCAGTCCTGGTCTTCTTAAAACCATTGCATTCCCTTCAGGGAACTAACTATAGTGAGTCATTTGTAGTGGCATGATTTATATTTGTCCCATTCATCAAACTTTAGATTCCATAACTCAGAGTGGCCATGCCTTATGTTCAGCACTGGTTGCCTTTATTTCCCTGCAGTGAGAAATCATTCAGCAAATAAATCGGCTCCACAACTGAATATTTCATTTGCTTACAGTTTTATGCCTGGGATATTGTGCTACCTTTTGTTTGTGTTTCTGTCTAGAATATGGCAGATCAGATTGCATTTCAAGTTGCTGGTGGATTAACAGCCGTTGAAAACATCCTTCAAGTAATGGCCCCAGCCACAAATATGAACACAGTTTCACGAATTCCTCCTAAGTAAGTATAGTTTCTTAATCTGTTTTTCACGTTTCATTTGTAAGTAATTTCTGCTCTGTGGTTTCCTTATGGGGGAACCACTGGAAAATTATATGTGTACTTAGGCTTGAATAGCAAGAGCTTACACCTCACATTAAGGAGAAAAACGGGTAATTTGACTTCATGTACAGAATTCAAATTGAGCCTAGAAAGCCTTATAAGGAAGTTACTGTGATTGACTCTATTCCCAAACCAAGAAGATCTGATGAAGCCCTTGAATAGGAGTGAAAGAAAGCTAACCTTGTATGTTGTGTGTGAAAGGGGTGAGTCCATAGTCTGGGCTTGAGCCTGGAAATCTACAGAAATCCTCACAATCAGGAAGAACATTCTGTGGCCAAGACTGCCAGAGTCTGGAGTCCCAGACAAATTTCCGGGAACTGGATTGCACTTTAGTCATTAATGGTAAATAGTTCTTTGTTATAAAGATCCTGAGAGTCTAGACCAATGTCCCTAGACCATAGTGTCAGGATGAGAACTCATTTCATTGCCAATAGATTTGAGTTTTCAGCTTTACACTACTACAGATAGAAGTCAGTGTTGGGAGCTATGGACCTCTAGTAGTGACTCTGATTCCTTGGTCTGAGCACAAACTCAAGATCATAACTCTACTGTCTGAACTTCTCAGAGCTAGGGTGTTAGAGCTGAGTGTGCTATGTTGCTCATTCACAGAAGGGTAAGAGAAGTCCTTAAGCTACTGTAGCTTTGACTGTATAGCAGACTGCTGGAAATATGTCACTGGGTAAATTTAAAACTACTTCCTCATTTTCTTCCCAGTTGTTTTCTGCACAAACTCCTAATGTGGCCCTGAATTGTCCTTCATGCCTTCTTACCCCATTTGCTCTCAGACTGCCCAGATCTCCTTTGGATTTTTATTACTCAGCAGCATGAACCAGTTTTCATCTTATCTTATCCTATTTCACTATTCCCTGCTTCCTATTATGAAGTATAGATCTTACCTAGAGAGCTGGTAATGTAGTCTATCCTGTATTATTTAATTTCCTCATGATAAAGAGAAGACTTAAGCCACTGCCTAGAAAAAAAATCACCATTTTGAACTCTGAAATTCCGTGACTGTCTAACTATAAGCCTGGTGCATCCCTGGCCAGCAACTCTGGGTTCTGTAAACATAAATGAACCTCTCCTTGCTCCTTTCTCTTACCACCTTGTTCATCTTCATTATTTCACATAGCAATTCCATAGCCTTGCTTTGCCCCAGAGTTATTGCTATGTAGCTTCCTAAAAGTAGTATTTTCTTCCATATTTCCTTATTTTTAAGAATTGATTGTATGTGTGTGTGTGTGTGTGTAGGTACACACAAAAGCAATGAATTGGAACCTCTGGACCTGGTAAAACAGTTGATTATGAACTGCACATTATGGACACTGGGAATTAAACTTATTTTCTCTATAAGAGCAGGAAGCTCTCAATCTCAAAGCCATCACCATTCCCCAGTGCCCTCTAAGGATTTCTTAAGGTATAATTAAAAATTATGGAACTAAGGATTTCATAAATTGTTTTTTTCTTAGAAACAAGATAATACTATATTGGGTAAATATACTATATTTCCAGCATCCATTCATTGTTGATGGATATCTAGGCTGTTTCAGTTTCCCAGGTCTTGTAAATAGAGCAGCAATGAACGTAGAAGAACAAGTACCTCTGTGAGCTAAGATATAGAGTCCTTGAGTATACACCCAAGAGTAGTGTACTTGATCATGTAGTCTTTTAGGTTTGTGAGTAGCTTCCACACTGATTTCCAGTGTAGTCATAATGGTTCCCATTACCACCTGCAACAGTTAGTATTCACCCTTTTCTACATGATTGTCAATTGTTCATTTGATCATGGCCATTCTGAGATAAGATAGAAATCTCAGAGCAGTTTTAATTTACACTTTCCTAGTGGCTAAAGATGTTGAATATTTTTTTAAATATGCCCCCTGGTGCAGTAGTGGCACAGATGTTCCAGAAGTAATCACCCTCTGTATGATTGGGTCCAAGGCCAGCCCAGGAGATAGAACCCATACTTGGCCCAATAACCTATCCTAGATAGGTCATAGTCCCTAACAGAGTCTTAAAACATTTTCTGCTAAATGGACATAGTATTAAAATGCCTCCTAATGATTTAATGCTGTGATGGTTTGAATGGGAATGGCTTCTACAGGGTGATTTATTTCAATACTTGGTCTCCAGTTAGTGGAACTATTTAGAAATGATTAGGAGTGTGACCTTGGTGGAAGACATGTGTCACTGGAGGTGGACTGTGAGGTTTAAATGCCCACACAATTCCCAGTTTTTTCTGCCTATTATGTAAGCTCTTAGCTACTGATTCAGCACAATGCCTGCCTGCCTGCCTGCCTGCCTGCCTGCCTGCCTGCCTGCCTGCCTGCTGTTCCCAGTCATGATGGCCATGTACTCTAACCCTCAGGAACCATGAGCCTCTAATTAAATGACTACTTTTATAAGTTCCCTTGGCCATGGTGTTTTGTCCCAGTAATAGAAAATTAACTATAACAGAATTGGTATGAGAAGTGGATTGTTGATATGCCAGATCTAACCATGCTATTCTTTGGAGGAGTAGAAATGCTTTGGGTTAGGAAGGCAGTTAAATGCTATATGCAGAATTTAAATGGCCATTCTAGTAGGGATTTGGAAGATGGTAGGGATCAATGTCAACCATAGAGGCCCACCTCAAGATGTTTCAGAGAGGAACAATATTAACAACTGGATAAAAGACTATTCTTTTGATATTTTGGAAAAGATTGTGAGTGTTTTTTAACCTTGTCCTAAGAATAATCTGGCTGAGGCTAAATTGGGACGAATTGGGCAGAGATTTCAAGATAACCTATTATTGACTCTATGATATAGTTATTAGCAAACACTCTTATATAGGTCTATAATAAAAAAAAGAAATGACTTGAGAACAACCAATCTATAGGCCAACTAGCAATAGAGGATTTGTATTCCAGCACAAAATGTTAAACTAAGCCCATCTTCCTCAGGAACTTACACTTGAGAAATTATAAGTCTTGAAGTTCCTTTCTTTGGGTGTTTGAAGTAATTCACAACTTGTCTTTTAGCCTCCACACAAGTGCAGTGGCACACATGTGCACACATGCATATACTAATGCATAAATATGAAAAATGTACAACATGGTAAAAATAGAGGGCTGACACCACTTTTTTAAGGATTATTTTGTTATTTCATAGAAATGGTCACACTGGGGAAATGGAGGTTAAACTTGGCCTTTGAGCAGATGCTGCTACCAGGTGATAGAAGTGGACTAGGGCAAAGATACTAATCTAACTAGTGCTCAGAAAGTTACTGTAGCTGTTGGTTAGTTCAAGTTGTCTAGCCATCAGTTAGGTGTGCATTTCAGTTAATGTTGCCAGGTAGTAGAGGTAAGTCCCAGTGCCTCAAGGATATTAGAAGTAGCAAAAGAATCACTAAAGATCAGGCTAGTCCATGGGGAGGGCTTTCTTCTGGGTGTGGCCTTTGTTAATCTTCCCTATAGAATCATCTTCACTTAGGAGTTGTGCAGGGAAAAGGATGGATGAGGGAAAGACTGCTAGTGCCTCTGCGTCCAGAGGACAGCTGTACCCAGGGTCCCTGTGTGCATCTTGGTAAAATACTTGTGTTCATTATGCACAGTTGTCATCTGAATGTTACATCCTAAAGGAGAGCACATGGTTAAGAGTAGAGCTAGTGGATATGGTACAATTGACAAAAAGGGTTCCTCTTGAACATGGAACTGCTGAGCCATGTCTGGACAGTGTGAGGAAATTCAAGTTTCTAGGCTGACTGGAAAGGCAAAGAGGTTCACAGGGCATGGTCTGCAGCCGAGTGGAGACAGACGTCCTGAGAGCCCCCGCCGTAGGTGCATCTCCCACCTGCGCCATGGGAACATCCCTTCTTCTACATATGTTAGGGTATAGATCTGATGACAAGCCCAGGAATGCTATACTTAGTGTGGTCTGTTGCTTTTGTTTCCTTGAGAGCTAAGACTGAGCAAATGCAGAATTTAATTGTAACTTTGCCAGTACGTCTGTCTAGAGGCCTGCTGCCATTTTTGCCTTCTATGAAATTTCTGTTGCCAAGGAAGACAGGAGTACAATTTTGTCTGACAGATTGAGATGGCATGGTGTATTCTTAGTTATCAAAATCCTTGTATAACGTGGGGTTTTTAGTTGGTGACTATTCACAGTGTGGGGAAAGCATGGTGCATACTATACAATCTCAATTCCCCAAGCATGTGCGCTTGCAGGATCTAGAATGACACATTGAGCTGAGCTGCTTGAGACTGGCTGATTTTGTTCTTGCCTTCTTGTGTTTTGTTTCCTGTAATGCACATATTAAAAAATAAACGAAAGCTTCTTTTAAAAACTTAAAAAAAAATTCTGGGTGTTTGAATTTGAAAGATCACAAATGGTAACTTCTGGAATGGCCATTATAGGACTCTGTATACTTCAATGTAGAAGAACTACAAAGGGTCTGTTTAGGGGACAGAGAGAGAGGGAGAGGGAGAGGAAAGGAGGGAGGGAAGAGAGAGAGGCAGAGAGAGAGAGAGAGAGAGAGAGAGAAAGAGAGAGAGAGAGAGAGAGAGAGAGAGAGAGAGAGAGACCAGAGCCTGTTCATGAGACATGAATGTGCTGAGAATGAAAGCATGTCTACCCCACAGAGTTAGAACTGCTCTATCGTCTTGAGGCTAGTTGTTCATTTTCTTCTGGATTCATGATAGAGTTTTCAATAGCCTTACTGTTTTCTTTTTTAACTTTTTAAAAAATTTTATTGGTTATTTTATTTATTTACATTTAAAATGTTACCCCCTTTCTAGTTTCCCTTCCAAAACCTCCTATCACCTCCTCCTTCCCCCTGCCTCTATGAGGTTGTTCCCCCACCTGCCCACCTATTCCCACCTCAGCAGCCTAGCATTCTGTACTCTAAATCATCGAGCCTCTACAGGGCCAAGGGGCTCCCCCCCCCCCATTGATTCTTTTTGAATTTCACATCATGCACCCTAGTACCAATCATCTCCCCCTCCCCTCATACTTGCCCTCCACACTTGCAACCTACCCTCCAATAGAGAAAAAAAAATCTCTTTATAGAAGCTATAGTTTGTCATACTGTGTCCCACAGTATGCCCTTTTTTCCACATTTCTTTGCTTGCAAATGTTCATTGCAATAACTTGTTGGTGACCACTGGCTTCTGCTGCTCTCTCAATACTGGAACCTCACTGGGACTCCTCTCAGATATCCTGCTGTTGCCTGGTGCCATGGAGATACTGTAATTTTACTTCAGTAGGACAGGCCCCTTCATGCACTTCAGCAGCTCATCAATGGGGGAGACGTTGGGGTGGGCCAATTCAAAGTCCTGGATCTGGGTCTGAGAGGTATCTAAGCTGGTCAACCTGCCATCTTTCACCCTCTCATGCCCTTAGTGCTCACCAAACCCCCCCAAAACCAGGACCAGCTCTACCCTGTTGCCCAAGTACAGCCAGTGAGGTACATGGCTAATTTTCCCAATCCCATGACCCCAGGGCCCCACTTCCACACATGCAGGGTACTCTACTATGCTGCTCAGGAGAGGTACAGGGCCTGCTTTCCTGGGTGCTGCAGCAGGTGACAAGCAGGACCAGCTTTCCTGTTCTCTTGACTCCTACAAGGGGTGAGTGCAAAGAGGGTATCTCTCTCAACCATTCTGCCACAAGGCAAGTTATTGGGGCAGCTCTCCCACACTCACACCCTTGGGCCAGCTCATCTGCACCCCTACCATCAGGATCAGCTCTCCTGTGCTGCCCAGGTGAGGTGCAGGGCCTGATTTCTTGCTTTCCTAACCCTGTCCATTCTCTGAAACCCAACTCTCCCTCTTGAGACAAAGGAAGGGGAGGGGATCGCTTCCTTGTCCACACCACCACACAGCAGACAAGAGGCAGGGCTGGCTTTCCCACATTCATGTCCTTGGGGTCAGCTCACCTGCAGTCTCCACATGCAGAGCCAGCTTTACTATGCTAGATGGGTGAGATGCAGGACCTGCTCTTCCACGTGCTCCAGTAAGTGAGTGGCAGAGACAGCTCTCCTGCTCTGATGACCTGAGGGCCAACACTCCTGCCTTCTGTAGGTGGCAAGGGGAAAGAGGCCTGGGGAACATCTCTCCCTCACCTATGTCACACATAGCAGACAAGTGGGAGGCCCAGCTCTCCCATGCTGACACCCTCAGGGCTGGCTTATCGGCACCTACTACTAAGTAACCTCAGCTCTACTGCACTGCCCAGGAGAGGTACAGAGCCTGCATTCCCAAATGCTGCAGATGGTGAGGAGCAAGGAGTACTCTCAGGACCCCAAGACCAGGTCTCTGACCTGCCATAGGTGTTAAGGGACATGTGGAGAGGAGGGTGTCTCTGTCTCTCTCTGTCTCTCTGTGTGTCTGTCTCTCCTCTCTTCCTCTGTCTCTCTCTGTGTCTGTCTCTCCTCTCTCTCTGTCTCTCTCTGTGTGTCTATCTCTCTCTGTCTCTGTGTCTGTCTGTCTCCTCTCCCTCTCTCTCTCTCTGTGTCTCTGTCTCTGTCTGTGTCTCTGTCTCTGTCTGTCTCTGTCTCTCTGTCTGTGTCTGTCTCTGTCTCTCTGTCTGTGTCTGTCTCTCTCTCTGTCTCTCTCTGTGTGTCTGTCTCTCTCTGTCTCTGTGTCTGTCTGTCTCCTCTCCCTCTCTCTCTCTCTGTGTCTCTGTCTCTGTCTGTGTCTCTGTCTCTGTCTGTCTCTGCCTCTCTGTCTGTGTCTGTCTCTGTCTCTCTGTCTGTGTCTGTCTCTGTCTCTCTGTCTGTGTCTGTCTCTGTCTCTCTGTGTCTGTCTCTCTCTCTGTCTGTCTCTCTGTCTCTGTCTGTCTGTCTGTCTCTCTCTCTCTCTCTCTCTCTCTCTCATCCATACTACCACCTGGAAGATAGTGGTGGAGCCAGCTTTCCCATACTTGCATCCTCAGCTGACTCACCAGCAACTCCAGCAATGTTCTGCTCCTGAGTACTGCAGCTGCCTCAGTAGCCTCAGAGTCAGTGCTCTTCTAGGATGCCCAAGTGAGGGGTGAAGCCAGTTCTGCACAGCCCTCAGACATCAACATGACTCTGAGAGGCAACCCAGACCAGGATGTCCTCCTGGCATTTGGTGGTAACAGATTCCTGCTGCTGCAAGCTGTTCCTCACTACCCCCAGTTGTGCCCACATCCTTCTGTTTCCATTTCCCCATCCCTTACTTTTTCCTTTTATTGGTGCCTGGGGTCCCTGAGTGTCTAGGATGGTCTTAGGAGTACTGTGTCCTGCTTGTGCATTGGCACCAAGCAGAGTTCATCTGGGCATGGTCTGCCCCCCAGGTCTTTGTGGCACCAGAGTGGTGGTCATCTCAGACTAGCTTCCTGTCTAGGCCCCATGGTGCCGGTCTGCCTATTGTCTGGGGCCCAAACAGACCCATTAGATGGTCTTCTGTCTCAGGCTCACTCCAGACTCTAACCCTTGGTCCCAGGCTGATTACTTCTAGTGTCTGGCTTCTTCCCCGTCCCTGTAGCAGGACTCGTGGTCATTTCAAACTAGTTACGTTACTCTTCTCATTTGCAGTGCCTTGAGTTTCTTTGCCTCCCAGCCGAATATAAATAGAAAGGTTATTTTAACTCTAGATTGGATTGAAAATCCTGGGTTGTGGCATAGAGCCTTACTTGAAAAGCCATAGTTGTTTCTTCAAAGTCTCTCATGTAAAAGAAGACTGGATGAATGTTTATTGTTGAAAGCAATAATGATTAAAGAAAGTTTTTTCCAGGGAATTTTTAAACATTCAGTGAGAACTAATGAACATTCCTCCAATAAGCTGGGACTAGTTGAACTTCCATTTTTCTACTTATCAGTCCCAACTCGCAAAACCAATATAAACATGACCTACATTGAGCTTACTGTTCCTAAAGACTAAGATAAACACATTCAAAAGCAATATGCCTTGAGAATCAAAGGTAAAAAAAATATATGATAGTACAGTTCTTAAAGCATGATTCCGTAAGAATAGATTGTGGCACTTACTAACTTCTTTAATTAAGAGTTCCTTATTCTTGATTTTAGAATTTTATCATAGTTTAGATCTCAAGAGCATTTTTTTTATATTTACAAACAATTGAAATCTATATATCTTTACCCCAGATTTTCCTGGGGTAAACTTGATCACAGTGGACCAGATTGTATCCTGCTATCTTATTAAAAAGCAAGTATTTTCATGAGAAACTTAATCATTTAACCAATTACTTATCTGACACTAGAAGCCAATTGCCTAATTCAAAGGTAAAGTTAAGATATTTAAGGTCAAAGAATCACAGAGAAGTGCTTTTCTTCCTCTCTTAATGTTCTCCCCTCAAATCCTAGCAGTGTAATTCAGCTAAAAACTTTAATCTTACAGCCACAGCATGAAGCCCGTTTTGTGCACTAATGCATTTATTATTAGAATTAGCTGTAATTTAACAACTAGAAAATAGGTACCATATTTTATAAGACAATGTTTAATGAAAGGAGTAAAATTTTGCAGCATTTAACAAAAGGAATAAATAACTCATTTGTACCATTTCAGGACAGGCTTTGTTGTTGTTCTTGTTGTTGTTGTTGTTGTTACAATTCTGTTCATCTCAAGGAAACCATATTATCCATCTCCCTAAGACTCAGCCTGCTCAAGCCACAGACACAGGCTTCCAGGGTACTCCACTGTCTTCTAACCCTCTTTCAGGCTTGAAAAGTAAGACACATTTTATGCATGAGGGGCAGTTGCTCAGCTGTGTGCCAAACTGCTACTAGAAAGTACTCCTGCATATCTAGAACAGTTACACTACACTGGATTGGGTACGTGTGTTGTGATAAGAGCTGCAGTATTGCAACTTTGGTGTGACCCTATCTGCATGAAGGCACTTGGCTTTCTGTGTAGGGCTGTCATGTAATACATTTATTTCATAGCTGGAGACTGTTATGTTTATACCAAAGTATCAGTTTATGTAGATAAAGAAACTAAAGTTAAAAAAGAACATGGTTTCCTCCCCATCATCACATTAGCTGAACTGAAACTGTCACATTGTCTCATTTCTGTACCTTATAGCCTGCCTAGTGTCACCAAAGAATAACTTTATCAACCTGTATTTGTTGAATCTCTTTTATTTTGTTTTTGTTTTATTTTGTTTTATTTTATTTTTGTTTCTGAGATTTGTATGATTTCTGTCATCAAAAAAATAAATGTGTTCTATATCACATCATACAACAAAACAAAAAAGACTGGTGCAGTTTAAAGCATTAGTATCTGAGGTCTTTGGTTGCATATCTCATAAAGCTAGTATTTGTTGAGAGCAGTGCTATCTGTACTGTTCTATTATATATGGATACAAACACTTACTGCTTTAGTAAAACAAAAACAGATTCATCAGTAAAATTTTTAAACTGTGATGAGCTATGTGAGTTGCAGAGGTTTTGTTGTTACTGTTTATATTTTGTGGGAAGACCATTGATTGGTTTTGGCTTATGCTTTTTTTTATAGTTGGGTATGGATGTTGGGTGTGGGAGATGGTCTGTGACCATCTTTTTTTTTTTTTTTTTTTTTTTTTTT
>NW_022196906.1:49759902-49764536 GCF_008632895.1 Mastomys coucha | reverse complement strand
TCACCTAGCAGGTTCATCAGTAAACCAAAATCACTTGTAAATGTTTGTGTGAAGAAGACATAATGTTCAGGGGAAACATAACAGTTATATTCAGAAAAAGAAATGTGGGCTGGAGAAATGGTTCAGCAGTTAAGAACACTGACTGCTCTTCCAAAGGTCCTGAGTTCAAATCCCAGCAACCACATGGTGGCTCACAGCCATCTGTAATGAGATCTGATGCCCTCTTCTGGAGTGTCTGAAGGCAGCGACAGTGCACTTACATATAATAAAAGAATAAATCTTAAAAAAAAAAAAAAAAAAAGAAGAAAGAAAAAGAAATGCAAGATTTCTGTATTTTGGCTACCTCTTTTTACGATAGATTTTCAATAGAATAGGATAAATTTTAAGATAGAATTTCCTTCTCATAAATCCAGATGTAGCTTTTCACAGAGTTGGGACCTATGTCACACCCCACTGTGTCCACTACATCATAGACCCTCAGTAATGTTAACAAAATACTGTTCACCAGTCTGGAAGAATTAACAATATGTTACTGTTAAATAATTTTATATTTATATATAGTAATATTATTTATATACATACAAAGTTGATTTTTAAAGCATTAGAAAAATAAAAATTATTTAAATTTATAGATATATTTGATTTTATATAAAAAGTAACTTGCTGTAGTAGACAAAATAATGTATTTTTGAAGCTAGTTAGCCATAGTGATTAATACATTCATTTCTTCATTTGATGTACTAAGATATTTTGTTTATGTCTCAAAGGATTTTTTGGAGAGATGGTTATAGTTGACAGCTGTTGAATCACTAATAAGATTAAAGTAAAGAAATTAGTTGTGTCAACTTTAATCTGCTGTTTAGCACTGCAAACCACCTGGGGTCTTCTCCAGAGCAAGCCTGTTTAATTGTGAAGTTTAAATTACATAATGGGGTCCTATTTAAGAGCATGCTTAAAGACTTCATAATAATAGCTGCCTTATATCAAATTAATATTAGCAGTAAAAATAATGCTTTATCACTAAAGTCAAAAATAGCATACTAGCTTAGGATTTAACCTACATTTTAATGCATTATAGTAATTTTTCAACATAAGACTTTCTAAGTTAGAGGTTAATTTGAGGAAATAAAGAATTATTGAATCGGTGCTTTAATTATATATGATTTTTCATCTAAAATTAAAATTTGTCTCTACGGAACACTAAAATTGGCTATTCTGTATGTGCCTAATAGTTTAAAACAAAAACTTTTGAAATATCACATCTAGTTGAAATTTTCTCGCTCTGAGGAATCATTATAGTTAGGAAAATTATTTTAAAGTTACTTTTAATTTCATTGACACTTTATATTTTAGTATATATGTAGTACAATATTAACAATAATGTAGTGAAAGTTGGTTAGTAAACAGACAGGATTAACATCCTGGAAAAGATCCTTCTTGAATAGATGGTTGTTTGGGTGTTTAAGTCATCCATTGGCCCCCTCACCCTTAAGTGGCAAAGGATCTTGAAGGACTGAGCAGGGGAGGGGAAGAGACAGTGTAGGTTTATAGGAGTTTAAACAGGGTGTGGGCAGTCTGCCTGGCTGCCTGAGTTTGATCCCGGAAACCCACATGATAGAAGACAGAAAAGACTCCCACAAGTTGTCCTTTGACCATACTTATATGGCAGCACATGGAAAACAAATACAATTTTTAAACATAGCTTAAAAGAACAAAACAGGCCAAATAGTAGAAATGTTAGCCTTTCATCCACAACAAGTACTCTGATCTATTGAATTTATCAATTTCAGTAAAAACTCACCAAATCTGTCACAAATCTAAATTCTCTGTCGTCAAAATTGAAAAACTTTTCCTTGTTTAACTTTTAGCATCATTCTTTCTTTTAATTTCTTGCTAGTGAGATATCTTATTTACAAGTTATCAGTAAAACAAGAACTCTATAATGTTTCTAATTATAAAAAACATTTTTTAAATTTTTTAAGTTACCATAGAAAATACTGAATTTGTTGTGACATTTGCAGAAATGCATATTTTATTCTTACTGATTGCCTCCCACATCCTCCAGTGCTGTCTTAATGGTCCACTGTTTTCCCTCATTGTCCCTCCTCTAGCTTTCATGTCATACATGCTCTGTCTTTTTTCCTCTTCTATAAGATCTCTTCCTCTGTTTTCACAATTCCTTTTCTGCATTTGAAACCTAGACACACATGCACAAACACACATACACACATTTAGAAACATGAGAGAAAAACAGTATCTTTCTTTCTGAGACTGGGTTGTGTTATTTAATATAACGATATCTATCATATTATTTTCCTATAGATGTCATAATTTCATTTTTCTTTATAGGTACATAAAATTCCACTGTATATATATGCCAGTTTTCTTAACCTATTCATTATTGATGGGCCAATTACATTTCTTATTTTTTGGGACTTATACAGTGACAACATGCATATACAACTGTAGTGTTGACTTAGTCCTTCAGATTGTGTGTGTGTATATATATATATATATATATATGCATATGTATATATATACAAATATATATATGTGTATATGTATGTATATATATATACTAAGAAATAATAATGAAGTCATACAGTAATTTGCTCCTAATTTTGTAGAAACTTACATGCTGATTTCCAAAACTTGCTGTAGCAGTTTGCACTCCGCCAACAGTGAGGAAAGGTCCTTTTTCCCTTCATCTTCAAAAGCATTATCATTTATTTCTGGATGATGGCTGTCTTGACTGTAATGGGGTGGAATCTTAAAACTGAAAAATCTTAAAAAAACAAAACAAAACAAAAAAATCTGAAAATCTTAATTTGTATTTTCTTGATGGCTAAGGATGTTAAACATTTTTCAAATACCTACTAACCATTGTATTTTTTTTCTTCTGAGAACTATATATTCAGTTCATTAGTTCTTTTTTGAATTAATGATTTGTTGTCTATATTTTGCTGCACTTTATATATTCTAGATGTGAATCCTTTAAAGAAAAAAATTTCCATTCTGTTGGCTAATTCTTTACTTTGGTGATACAGAAACTTTAATTTCATGAGGTGAATTTGTGGGATTTTTTTTCAAGTAATAATGAAATCTTGTTTAGAAAGGGTGTGTGTATGCGTGTGTATGTGTGTCTGTGTCTGTGTGTCTGTGTGTGTGTTTGTTCATTTGTCTGTGTATGAGTACATATGCACACGGGTGCACAAACCAAACAGAAATCAACTTCCAGTGTCATTCCTTAGGCTCTGTCCACCTTATTTTTTAAGTCATGTTCTGTCATTGGCTTTGGGCTTTCTCATTAAGCTAGGTCAGCTGGAATCTACCTGTCCCTGCCTCCCAACTTTGGTATTACAAGTGGATACCAGCATGGCCATTCTTTTTAGGTGAGATCTAGGGTTTGAACTTAGATCTTCACGTTTGCACAGTAAGCACTTAATGGTAAGCTCTCTCCCTAGCCTACCTTTGCCTGTATTTTGACATGTTTCCCTTAGCAGCTTCAGCAACTCAGGATTTGAAGTAAGGTCATCGATCTGTCTTGAATGGATTTTTATACTGGTTTGGAAAAGTGTGGATATATACAGTTTTCCAGTATTATTTGTTGTATTGGCCTTTTTCCAGTATATATTTTTATACCTTTGTCAAAAATTAGAAGTCCATAACGGTTTGGATTTGTTTTGGGGGTGCTCTATAATGGGTGCTGTTTCATTCCTCTGGAAGTCTGTTTTTGAATCAATTTTATGCTGTCTTTGTTACTGTGCCTCTTAAGAATAATTTGAAGTCACATATTGTGGTGTTGAAGTCACATATTGTGGTGTTTCCAGTGCACACTTTCCCAGCATGTTGGAGCGTTCACTGTAACGGTCTTTCACCTCCTTACTTAGGTGGACTCCTAGGTAGTTCATGTTTTCTGAAGCTGCGGTGTATAGGTTATCTCAGCTAATTTTGTCCTTAAAATTAGTTATTATCATACAGAAAAACTGCTAATTTTTGCAAGTTAATTTTATACCTTGTAATTTTACTAAAAGTGCTTATATCTAAAAACTGTGGTGAAATCTGTAAGGCCTTTTAATTACAGAATCATGGTATCTGCAAATCAGGATAGTTTGACTGCTTCCTTTTGTAATTGTATCACTTTTACATATTTCTCTTACCTTATTACTTCAACTAAGATTTGGTTACTATTTTGAATGAAAATTGAGAGTGGGCACTCTGGTCTCATTCAGTTTTTCTCCATTTAGTATGATTGCTAGAAGTTTACCATATGCCTTTATTATGTTGAAACATGGCCTGTCTGATCCTAATTTTTTCAGGACTTTTTATTATGAAGGCACATTGAACTTTGTCAGATGCCTTGTCTACATTTGTTGGAGTGATTGATCTGTGGCCTTAAAATTGTTTATATAACATATTAATTTATTGATTTCCATGGGTTTTTTTTCATTCTTCACAATCATAATTAGCAAATGTCCCTGATGTGCATAAAAAGTAAGGTAGAATATTTATGAGCATCAGTTATTTTTTTTGGGGGGAAGGGGTTTTCCGACCGAAGTCAGAAAACCTGCTAGACAAATTCAAAAAGAGTTGTAACACTTGAGCATCAGTTATTTAAAAAAAAAAAAAAAAAA
>NW_022196906.1:49758686-49759092 GCF_008632895.1 Mastomys coucha | reverse complement strand
AAAACCATAGTATAGTGTAAAAACATGACATAAACAATACTACTAATAGAGAGGCTGAGATAGGAGAAACAAGATTTCAAGACCCGTATGTTGTACACAGCCAGACACTGTCACAAACATAAAAGCTGACAGTGTATATAGAGTGTACAATCTTGGACCTATTTCTCCAATTACCAAATGAGAGAGACCATTGAATAACAATCAACAAATTTCCAATTCCTCATATTATTGAATTTCAATCAATTAGGATATGTTGGTTATATTAATTTTCAAATTAATATATTAAGAAAAAGTAATTGTCACTTCCGATTGGTTTTGTTGTAAAAGGTGGAATTAGATTTGTGTGGATTTGTTGAAAGATTACCTTCTTGCTTCTTCTAGAGTGCAGTTTTGCTCCTTATGTTGA
>NW_022196906.1:49751478-49757940 GCF_008632895.1 Mastomys coucha | reverse complement strand
TACAGAAAAACACAGTGGACCAAGGCCAAGCATGTCCTGGGCAGAAGCAAGCAGGCTGTTAGACATCCTGAAAACTAGCAGGTCAAAAAAACAAACCATAAAGATAGAACCAAAAATGCAAGGACATGTCCGGGTGGGCCCAAGAACGCAAGGACAAGTCTGGGCAAATGACCCAACTGAGTAATGGGCCATCTGGTCCTCTTAGATATAGTTGAAGGTCAGCTAGAAACCCCCGAATAGCACCCCCCTTTAGGAATTTTCCACTCTGTTCTGCACATAATATAGTTGATATTTGAATTAGCCAATTATGTATAGCCACACTGATTCCTTTGTTCCCCCAGACCTTTTTCCTATATAAACCCCTAACCCCTGAGCCTCGTGGTCCGATTCCAATGTCTCCTGTGTGAGATATGAGTTGAACCGGAGCTCTGAAATTAAACTGCCTCATGTATTTACATCAAGATGGTCTCTCGTGATTCCTTAGATGCTTGTCCTCCCAAGACTTGAGTGGGGGTCTCCCTACGGGGGTCTTTCAGTATCATCATGGTGTGATGGTGTGTCCAGGACTTGCTCTGTTGGGAGAATTGGGTTCTGATGATGACAAGTGACATTGGTTTGTGTTGTTTGTTTTCTTAAGCTTGCCTTCCCACCCCCCCCGCCATCTGGTTTACTCTAGGGCTACCTGCCCTTGCTAAATCTGACTGGAGCCTGTCCTTCCTGTGATCCTGGTTGTGTCAGAACTCATCAGAGTCAAGCTTGCCTCTGGGATCATGTGATTCTGGGATCCTGTGATCCTGGGCTTGTTAGATCACCTGGGAGTGGGGCTTTCTCTGGGTGTTGTGGGACTGGCTGCAGAGCTTGCACCCAAGGTCTGCTCTGGACCCCAGCCCAGACAGACCGGAAGGAACCTGAGTCACTAGGCTGGTGGAGTTCCTGTGTGCCTGGTCCATCTGGTCCCAGTTACTCCCAGTGTTGGGACAGATGTTGGTTCCTGCTCACCTCTGATCCTGGGTGTGTCAGAATGCCTGGGAGTGGAGCTTCCTCTGGGTGTTGTGGGACTGGCTACAGAGCTTGTGCCCAAGGTCTGCTCTGGACCCCGGCCCAGACAGACCAGAAGCGCATCAGTTATTTTTTATTAGACATTTTCTTTATTTACATGTCATATGATATCTCCTTTCCCAGTTTCCCCTCTGGGGAAAAAAAACCTTGTTCCCTCCCACCTCTCCCTGCTCATCAACCCACCCTTTTCTGCTTCCTGGCCCTGGCATTCCCCTACACTGGGGCATAGAACCTACACAGGATCAAGGTACTAGTTAGTTCATATTGTTGTTGTTCTTTCCTAAGGGGCTGCAAGCCCTTCAGCTCCTTTGGTCCTTTCTCTAGCTCCTTCATTGGGGACCCTCCCTGATTTTTATATGTTAATCCAAGCTTCCATATCAGGAATGAAACCAACCTAGGTGTTGTGTGATGTTCTTAATGTGCTCTTAAATATGATTTTCAGGGTTTTTTGAGAATTTTTTATTTTAATTAAATCATAATTATGTCATTTCCTCCTTTGGTTTTGTCCCTCTAATACAACCTGCTGAGTTCATTCAGTGTTGCTTGTATGTATAGGATTTCAGGGCTTACCACTTGGTATTGGATAACCCGTTAAGGGGCTCATCCCTGGGAGAGACTAATTCTCCCTCTCAGCAGCCATTAGTTACCTGCCTGTCATTCTTTGTTTGGAGATGAAACCACATGAGATTTTTGTCTTCTATTTAGTATGTTTGTTTGTATTGTCCTTGTTCAGGTCTTACTTAGGCAGCTATATTGTTGAGTTATCATGGGTGAACCTTCCTTGTCACTTCTAGGAGATACAGTTTCCCTTCAGATTCTCTGGTCCTCTAGCTTTTACAATCTTTCTGCCTCTCCTCTATGATGTTTCCTGAGCCACAGATGTAAAAGTTGTGTTATAGATCTGTCAGCTGGGGCTGGGCACGCCAAGATAAGTTGATCTTTGTATATTGGCCAGTTATTCATTTCTGTAATTCTCTCCATATTTAGAAGCCTTTTTTGAAGAAGCAACTGTACATATACAGATCTATGGATATGTTTTGAAAGGAGTTAGATATTAAACTGGTCTAGTAAAGCGGCAGTAAGTTTTTTTCCAAGATCCACAGTTATATTAGCCATTGGTGGTTGGTATACAGTACCAAGTATGATTTCCTTTTTGTTGAGCAGGTCTTAATTCCAATGACACAACTGCTGGTTACTGCCAAGATATTAGTTCCACTATTGCATGTTTAGGGCTATCTTGCCATGGTAGCAGTTGTAGTTCATAGATATCACTTCCTCTTGACAATTTGCATAGCACCTTCTGGTACAATAAGCTATACCTCAGGAAAGCTTTCAGGAAGCTTTCAGGTCAGATCCAGATGGAAATATTAGGAGTTCTGTGTCAGAAGTTTGTGGTAACTTCAACAATAAAGACTTACCATCTTCCACCTCTGGAACACAATTATGGGCAACAGCCAAACCCTATATCCTTTGGGGTATCTGTTGGATTACCCTGATCTAACAACTCGAAAGGAAGTTTCTTATGCCTGGAAGTTCTGTTTGTCTGTTCCTTGTGTCAGAAACATTATCAACCCAAATGGCAAACTTCTTTTAAGATCTATATATTTAGAAATAAATATAGGCATACATATATGAGAATGTTGACATATATATTCATCAGGGACATTACTCTGTAGATTCTTTTCTTGTAAAGTCTTGATCCAGTTTTAACATCAGGGTAGTTTAGGCCTCATATAATGAATTTGGTTGTATTCCTTCTCTTTATATTTTGTAAAACAGTTTAAGGTGTTAGAGCTTCCTTATGTGTTTAATAGATTAAGTAGTGGATCCATCTGGCCCTGAGCTTTTCTTTGCATAGAGACTGAATTACTGCTTTACTCCTTTTGCTTGTTAGTAGTCTAATTTGTTTATATCTTTTGAATTTAATTTTAGTAGGTAATGTGAGTTTATAAATTTCTCTATTTCTTCTATTTTCAGCTTTTTAAAATGTATGCTTTCAAAGTATTCCCAAATGATTTTCTGGATTTCACTGGAGTCTGTTCTAACAACTCTCTTTTCAGTTATTTGATTAAGTTGCGTTTAACTATCCTCCTCCTCCTCTTCCCCCTCTTCTTCTTCCTCCTGCTGCCCCTCCTCTGTCTTCATCCTCTTCTTGCTCTTTTCTCTCTCTCCCTCCCTCCCCCTCTCTCTCTCTTTCTCTCTGTCTCTGTGTGTGTATGTATGTGTGTCTGTGTCTGTCTTACCAATTTTTTAAGATTAATTCTTACATCATAGATAGTATGTATTATTTTTATCTAATTCATTAATTCCTCTAGGTTTTTTTTTATTTTTCTTGGGTATATCATTATATTATTAATTTGAGATCTTGCTAATGTTTTTAATGTGAGTATTTACAGGTGTGAAGTTGAAGTTTTCTGCTAGGAATACCTTGACTGTAGCCCAGTGGTTCTGATAGAAGATAATGCTGTCCTTTTTTTTTTCTCTCTCTTGTTGGATTTTTGTTTGAGACAGGGTTTCACTATATAGCCTCCTAGAATTTTCTCTATATACCAGGCTGGCCCAGAATTCACAGAGTTCCACCTGCCTCTACTTGTGCTAACATTAAAGTTATTTGTCACTATGCCCACCAGGTTCTAGGAATTTTTTTAACTTCTTTCTTCAGTGATTTCCTATTGATTCATAAGTGTTGTATCTCCATATCTTTGTATAGTTTCTTCCAGCCTTTCCCTACTTCAACCACAGGGGTCACCAACTTCTGTCCATTGGTTGGGTGTAAATATCTACATCTGACTCTTTCAGCTGCTTGTTGGGATTTCGGAGAGCAGTCACGTTAGGCTCTTATTTGTAAGCACACCATAGCACCCGAATAGTGTCAGGGCTTGGGGCCTCCCCCTGAGCTGGATCCTGAGTTGGGCTTGTCACTGGACCTCCTTTTCCTCAGGTTCCTCTCCATTTTTGCCCCCACATTATCCCTGCAATTTTTTTCAGATAGGAACAATTCTGGATCAGAGTTTTTGACTGTGAGATGGCAACCCCATCCCTCCACTTGATGCCCTGTCTTTCTGCTGGAGGTGGACTCTACAGTTCCTCTTCCCACTGTAAGGCATTTCATCTAAGGTCCCTCCCTTTGACTTCTGGAGGTCTCTCACTCCCAGATCTCTGGTACATTCTAGAGGGCCTCCCTCCTCCTACCTCCTAAGGTTGCCTGTTTCCATTCTTTCTGCTGGCCCTCAGGGCTTCAGTTCTGTTCCCCACCCCAATACCTGATCATGTTCCCCTCTTCCCTTCCCTGTCCCCTTTCCCACCCAGGTCCTTTTCTTCCTCTGCCCTTTCCTCTGAGGAGGAGGGCAACCCTATACAGAAAAACCAGCAATCTAAACTAGCCTGGACCCCTGGGATCTCTCAGACACTGAGCATACACCAGGCAGCATACACCAGCTGATATGAGGCCCCCAGCACATATACAGCAGAGAACTGCTGGGTCTGGACTCAGTCAGAGAAGATGTACTTAACCCTTGAGAGACTTAGGGCCCCAGGGAGTGGGGAGGACTGGTGGGGTGAGGGTAGGAGTATGGGGACATCCTCTTGGAGATGGGGGAGGAGGTATGAGATGTGGAACAGTCAGAGGGTAAACTGTGAAGGGGATAAAGTCTGGACTGTAAAAAAAAAGATTAAAGAATAAATTTTTAAAAATCTTTGTGTGGTTTCTGAGTTTTTCTCTTGCTACTGATTTCTAGTTCTACTCCATGGTACCGTTGATAGTTTAAAACTTAGTTTTGTTTTGTTATTTGTTTGTTCTGTGTATTTGTTAAAGGTTGATTTATGTCCTCTTGTGTGATCAGTTGTAGAGAAGGTCCTACCTGCTTTAAAAAAAAAAAAAATGTGTATTCTCTGTCCGTTAAGCAGAATATTCTATAGATACCTGTTATATCCATTTTATCTACAGTATAATTTAGCTCTGGTATTTCATTGCTGATTTTCAGTTTGTTAGACCTCTTTGATCTGAAAGTAGGGTATTGAAGTACCCTACTACTGTTGTGTCAGGACCTACACTTAAGTGACTCTTAATGAACTAAGTGTGTACTTAGTTGTATGCTATAATCATCTTTTTTTTTAACATGTAAAAGAGGTGTAGAAGCCTGCACTTCTCTCTAAAAGGCATGGTTTCAGGATGCTTTTTCTCTACTCTGTTTTGAAAAGGAAACACGTTAAGTAAAAAAAAAAAATTTCTGACAAAAGAAATTTGTTCATAAGTATATTTGGGGCAAGAAAATCTGTATCTTAGAATGCCACCACCACCAGAGTGTAACCTTGACAGAATATGCCGTGAGAAGTTACTTTGAAAACTTGGGGCTTTCTGTTTGATGTCAAAAAGTACTTCAAGTCATTCACGTTTAAAATTACAGAGAGGGTTGCTGGACAGACCACCCAAGCTGGGTTCTGAGCAGTGTGTGCTCTAAACCAGGTGCTCTTCAAATAAAGATTGTCTTTCAAGTAAGTTCACTGCATAGCCAAGTTTTTCCTCACCCTGAGAGTTTTGGTTCTCTCTCCCTTTCTTCCTCATTAGAACATAGTTTCTTAAGCAAGTTATGTGAACATAAAGCTATTTAGATGCACATTCTTCTTTATCAGAGAAAAGATGTTCTTTGTGATCACAGAGAATATTAAAAGAAGTTACATTCTTTTATATATGTGTATTTCTTTGTGCTTCTTAATTGTTGACCAAAAATTCATAACAAGCTGTAAGAATTTGATTTAATAAAACACAAAATAATAAAAATCAGGGCTATAAAACCATAAATAGTGAAGACATCTTAGGTACAGTTCTAAGGCTCTACAGCTCATCATGGTACTCTAGCGGGATTCTTAATAGTTTTTAGAGATTATAGTTTATATATTAAATCGTACCACTAACTTACATAATATAATAAACAGTACAATATTAGCATAAAGACAGTTATCAGTTAAACAAAGAAACCAGAGAATGTATTCTCTATGTGTGTCATTGCAAATACATGAAGGGCAGTATATTCACTCACATCAATAGTGTTAAAATAACTTGAAGCTCCTGTTTTATACATCACACCAAGATAAATTTGCAATGAACTGATAGAATGAATTATTAAAACCATAAAATTATCACTTAGTGATAACTTTGAAAACATACACTTGAGTAATTGCCTAATTTTATAATTTGAAAGTACTTTTATTGTTGTTGTTTTTGTTTTTGTTTTTAAATATTTATTTTATTATATGTGAGTACACTGTAGCTGTCTTCAGACACTCCAGAAGAGGGTGTCTGATCTTATTACAGATGGTTGTGAACCACCATGTCGTTGCTGGGATTTGAACTCAGGACCTTCGGAAGAGCAGTCAGTGCTCTTAACTGCTGAGCCATCTCTC